>NC_133617.1:27817519-27880019 GCF_048593235.1 Sminthopsis crassicaudata | reverse complement strand
TATATTTCTATCATGTTTAACATATTTTGGGCCACTTGCCATTTAGGGAGGGCATGGGGGAAGGGAGAAAAATTGGAACACAGGGTTTTACAAGGGCTAATGTTGAAGAATTGTCCAGTGTTTTGAAAAGTAAAAAAGTTCTAATAAAAAAAAAACATAGTTGTAAAGAGAAAAAAAACATTTTAAATATAGGGGACAGCATGTACAAAAACATGGAGGGGAGATGGAAGGTCATACATAAGAAAAAACAAGGCCAATTTGATAGGAGTGTGTGCATGTGTGCAGGTGGGACAAGATTAATAGTAATTGTTTTTAAAAAGGTAATCTGGAGTCAGATTGGAAAGGGCTTTAAATTTCCCAAAAGGACTATGCGTTTTGTCTTCCAGGCAAGGAGGAGACATTGAAACTTCTTGAGCCCAGAGACTCACACCGTTAGACCTCCACTGTGGGGACATTAATTTGGCAGCTGTGCAGAGGATGGATTGGAGAGACAAGATTCAGGGAGACTGACTGCGAAGCTATTATAGTCATTCAGGTAAAGGATGATAAAGAGTCTGAACCAGGCTGGTTGTGTTACAACTAGATAGAAGGGCATGAATGTGAGGAATATTATAGAGGTGGAATTGACAAGATTTGGCAACTGGTTGGATATGGGGAGTGGGGGATGGGCTGAGGATGATTCTGAGATTGGGATCCTGAGGGGCTGAAAGAATGATGGTGCCCTTTTTCAGAAATGGGGAAGTTTGGAGGGAGGGAGAGATGGGATTAGGGGAAAGGATAATGAGCTCCATTTTGGCCATATTGAATTGGAGATGCCAATGGGATTTTCAGGCAGAGATGTCCAGCAGGCAGCTGGTGATGCAGTATTTGAGCTCAGCAGAGACACTGGGGCTGGAAATATAGATTTGGGAAGCATCTGCATAGAGATGATAGCTGACTCCATGGGAGCCAATGAGATCACAAGAAAGAATATTGAGAGCGAAGGAAAAAAAAGATGTTTGTTATTTAACGGACAGTTGTGGTGAAGTGGAAAGAGTCTGATGCTAGAGTCTAGTGACCACAGTTCAAATCCTGTATCTGAAGCAACATGAAAATGCCTTAAACTCTCAGGGTCAATTTCCTCATTGGTGAAGTATAAAAAAAGGGCTGGGACATATTCAAGAGATAAAAAGTAGAAATGAAAGAGATGAAAAAGTGAAGAAAAGACAAAAGTAGAAATAGCAAGATTTACCAGTGGATAGGATACGTGGAGGGAGAGAGGGTGGGGAGTTGAATACAGCACCCAGGTTGTAAATCTGGTGACTAAGGAGATGTAGGCATCTGGACAGTAAAAGGAAAGTTGGTTTTGGGGAACGGATAATGAGTTAAATTTTGGACTGCTTAAGCTTGAGTTGCTGGAGGGCCATCCAGTTTGAGTTCTACATAAAGCAGATAGCTCTGTACTTACTTGTGTTTTCACCTCCTATAGCCTCCTATTTGTACGTATTATAGTGGTCTAAGAATAGGTCACACGGAAGTCCTGAGAAGGAGTTTCAGGTTGGAAGGCAATTTGATGCAGAGAGGGGAAGATGAATTCTCTGACTACAATGAAGGAAGTGTGAAGCTGGCAGGAGTGTGAACAGAGGTTGCCAGGTAGATATGGATACATTCCAGAACCTGGCCAGGGATTCTGGCAGTAAAGATTGGACATGATTGAAGTTGTTGCAGAGGTTGCCAGTACTGTGGGAGAAATAGAAATGTTGGAAGAGGAAAGAAGCTACTGGATTCAGCTAGACTCATGAATAGTATTTGATGCTGAGAAGAAGGCCTTAGTTCTACATAAGGACCCATGAGTACTGTGTAGTAAAGAGGATGAACACATGATCTCTAAGGTTGTGCTCTGGTATTGTACTCCATGAGCTCTGAGGTTGTACTCATTGAGTTCTAAGGTTGTACTGCTTGAGCTCTGGGGTTGTGCTCCATGAGTTCTAAGGTTGTGCTCCATGACCTCTAGGGTTGTACTCTATGATCTCTGAGGTTGTGTTCCATGAGTTCTGGGGTTGTGGTCCATAAGCTATGAAGTTGTATTCCTTAAGCTCTGAGGTTGTACTTCATGAGCTGTAAGGTTGTAACATGAGCTGTAACATTAGGTTGTACTCTGAGTTCTGAGGTTGTTCTCCAAGCTTAAAGGTTGTATTCCATGAGTTCTCAGGCTTTACTCCATGAGCTCACAGGCTTACTTGCATTAGCTCTACAGTTGTGTTTCATGAGCTCTGAGGATGTACTCCATGAGCTTGAATGTTGTACTTAATGAGTTCAAAAAATTATGCTCCATGACCTTTGAAATTGTGCTCCATGATCTCTAAGGTTGTACTCCATATACTCTGCGGTTATACTCCATGAGCTCCGAGGTTCTGCTCCATGAGCTCTGAGGTTGTACTCCTTGAGCACTGAGGTTGTGCTCCATATATTCTGAGACTATGTTCCATGACCTTAAAGGTTATACTCCAAGAGCTCTAAGGTTGGCTCAATGACCTCTAAGATTGTACTCCATGATCTCTGAGATTGTGCTCCATGAGCTCTAGGGCTGTGCTCCTTGAGTTCTGAGGTTGTACATGAGCTGTAAAGTGCTCCATGAGCTCTGCGATTGTACTACTTGACCTCTGAAGTCATGCTCCATAAGCTATAACATAATGCTCCATGAGCACTGAGGTTGTACTCCTTGAGTTCTACTACATGAGCGGTAAAGTTATGCTCCATGAACTCTGCAGTTAGACTCCATGAGCTCTGAGATTGTACTGATTGAGCTCTGAGGTTGTACTCCTTGAGATCTGAGGTTGTACTACATGAGCTATAAGATTGTGCTCCATGAGATCTGAGTTTGCACTGCTGGAGCTCTAAGGTTGTACTCTAAGAGTTCTGAAATTGTGCTCCATGATCTCTGATGTTGTACTCCTTGAGATCTGAGGTTGTACTCTTTGAGTTCTGAGGTTGTACTCTGTGTGCTGAGGTAGTACTCTGAATTCTGAAGTTGTACTCCATGATTTCTGGAGCGTGCTCCATGATCTCTGAGGTTGTGCTCCATGATCTCTGAAGTTGTGCTCCTTGAGCTCTGGGGTTGTGCTCCATGAGTCCTGGGGTTGTACTCTTGAACTATCAGGTTTTGCTCCATGATCTCTGAGGTTGTACTTCATGAGCTCTAAAATTGTACTCCATGATCTCTGAGGTTGTATTCCATGAGTTATAAGGTAGTTCTCCTTGAGCTCTGAGATTGTGTTTCATTGAGCTCTGAGGTTGTAAAAAAAAAAAAAAATCCATAAGCTCTGCGGTTATACTTCATGAGGTCTGAGGTTTTGAGACATGAGCTCTGAGGTTGTACTCCTTGAGTACTGAGGTTGCGCTCCATGTGTTCTGAGATTGTGCTCCATGACCTCACTCCAGAGCTCTAAGCTTATTCTCCATGAGCTCTAAAGTTGTGCTCCATGATCTCTGAGGTTATGCTCCATGAGCTCTAGGGCTGTGCTCCTTGAGTTCTGAGGTTGTACATGAGCTGTAAAGTGCTCCATGAGCTCTGCGATTGTACTACTTGACCTCTGAAGTCATGCTCCATAAGCTATAACATAATGCTCCATGAGTGCTGGGGTTGTACTCTATGACCTCTGAAGTTGTCAAGCTCCATGATCTCTGAAAGTGTGCTCCACAATCCTTGAAGTTGTGATCCATGAGCTCTAAGGTTGTACTCCATGATCTTTGAGTTTCTGCTCCATAATCTTTGAGTTTGTGCTTCACGATCTCTGAGGTTGTGCTCCCTGATCCCTGACGTTGTGCTCCATGAGCTCTAGGGTTGTACTCCTTGAGTTCTGAGATTGTATTATAAGAGCTGTAAAGTGCTCCATGAATTCTGGGATTGTACTACTTGTCCTCTAAAGTTGTGCTCCATGAGCTATAACATAATGCTCCATGAGTGCTGGGGTTGTACTCTATGACCTCTGAGGTTGTGCTCCATGATCTCTCAAATTGTGTTCCATGATCTCTGAGGGTGTGCTCCATAATCCCTGAAGGTGTGCTCCACGAGCTCTAAGGTTGTACTCCATGATCTTTGAGTTTGTGCTCAATGATATTTGAGTTTGTGCTTCATGATCTCTGGGGTTGTGCTCCATGAGTCCTGGGATTGTACTCTTGAACTATCAGATTTTGCTCCATGATCTCTGAGGTTGTACTCCATGATCTCTAAAGTTGTACTCCATGATCTCTGAGACTATATTCCATGAGCTATAAGGTAGTTCTCCTTGAGCTCTGAGGTTGTGTTTTGTTGAGCTCTGAGGTTGTAATCCATAAGCTCTGTGGTTATACTTCATGATCTCTGAGGTTGTGCTCCATAAGTTCTGGGTTGTAGTCCATAAGCTCTGAGGCTATTCTCCATGAGCTCTAATGTGTACTCCATAAGCTCTGCATTTGTACTCCATGATCTCCAAGATTGTGCTCCATGAGTTCTGAGGTACTCCATGAACTCTAAGGTTCTGCTCCATGAGCTCTATGGTTGTATTGCTTGAGCTCTGAGTTTGTACAACATGAGTTATGAAATTGTACTCCATTTTCGCTGAGATTGTGCTCCATGAGATCTAAGGTTGTACTCCATGAGTTCTGGGGTTGTACTCCTTGAGCTCTGGGGTGTTTCTCCATGACTTCTGCGGTGGTACTACATCAACTGTGAGGTTGTACTCCTTGTGCTCTGAAGTTGTATTCCATGAGTTCTGAAATTGTGCTCCATGAACTCTAAGGTTGTATAACATGAGCTCTGAGCTTGTACTCCTTGAGTTATGAGGTCCTACTCCATGAGCACTGAGATTGTGCTCCATGTGCTATAATATTATGCTACATGGGTGCTGGAGTTGTATTCCATGATCTCTCAGGTTGTGCTCCACAATCCCTGAAGTTGTGCTCCATGAGCTCTAAGGTTGTACTCCATGAGTTCTAAGGTTGTACTGCATGAGCTCTGAGGTTATTGTCCATGAGCTCTAAGATTGTACTTCATGATCTTTGAGATTATGCTCCATGAGCTCTGAGGTATTCCAAGAGCTCTAAGGTTGTACTCCATGAGCTCTAAGGTTGTATACCATGAGCACTGAAATTCTACTCCATGATCTTTGAATTTGTGCTCCAT
This sequence comes from Sminthopsis crassicaudata, assembly GCF_048593235.1. Lineage (NCBI taxonomy): Eukaryota > Metazoa > Chordata > Mammalia > Dasyuromorphia > Dasyuridae > Sminthopsis > Sminthopsis crassicaudata. The sequence goes on along the minus strand of NC_133617.1, from coordinate 27,874,876 downwards.
GATCTTTGTGTTTGTGCTCCATGATCCCTGAGGTTGTGCTCCTTGAGCTCTGAGGTACTCCATGAGCTCTAAGGTTGTACTCCATGAGCTCTAAGGTTGTGTTTCATGAGCTTTAAGGTTGTACTCCATGATCTTTGAGTTTGTGCTCCATGATCTTTGAGTTTGTGCTTCACGATCTCTGAGGTTGTGCTCCATAATCCCTGAGGTTGTGCTCCATGAGCTCTAGGGTTGTACTCTTTGAGTTCTGAGGTTGTATTATATGAGCTGTAAAGTACTCCATGAATTCTGGGATTGTACTACTTGTCCTCTAAAGTCATGCTCCATAAGCTATAACACATAATGCTCCATGAGTGCTGGGGTTGTATTCTATGACCTCTGAAGTTGTGCTCCATGATCTCTCAAGTTGTGTTCCATGATCTCTGAGGTTGTGCTCCATGATCCCTGAGGTTGTGCTCCATGAGCTCTAGGGTTGTACTCCTTGAGTTCTGAGGTTGTATTATATGACCTGTAAAGTGCTCCATGAATTCTGGGATTGTACTACTTGTCCTCTAAAGTCATGCTCCATGAGCTATAACATAATGCTACATGAGTGCTGGGGTTGTACTCTATGACCTCTGAAGTTGTGCTCCATGATCTCTCAAGTTGTGTTCCATGATCTCTGAGGGTGTGCTCCACAATCCCTGAAGTTGTGCTCCATGAGCTCTAAGGTTGTACTCCATGATCTTTGAGTTTGTGCTCCATGATATTTGAGTTTGTACTTTACAGTCCCTGAGGTTGTGCTTCATGATCCCTGAGCTTGTGCTCCTTGAGCTCTGGGGTTGTACTCCTTGAGCTCTGGGGTGTTTCTCCATGACTTCTGGGGTGGTACTACATCAACTGCGAGGTTGTACTCCTTGTACGCTGAGGTTGTACTCCATGAGTTCGGAGATTGTGCTCTATGAACTCTAAGGTTGTATACCATGAGCTCTGAGATTGTACTCCTTGAGTTATGAGGTTCTACTCCATGAGCCCTGAGATTGTGCTCCATGAGCTCTGGTGTGGTCCTCCTTGAGCTCTGAAGTTGTGCTCCAAGAGGTATAACATTATGCATCATGATCTCTGAGGTCGTGATCCATGATCTCTCAGGTTGTGCTCCATGATTTCTGAGGGTGTGCTCCACAATCCCTGTAGTTGTGCTCTTTGAGCTCTAAGATTGTACTGAATGAGTTCTAAGGTTGTACTCCATGAGCTCTGAGGTTATTCTCCATGAACTCTGAGATTGTACTCCATGATCTTTGAGTTTGTGCTCCATGATCTTTGAATAAGAGTTCCATGATTTCTGAGGGTGTGCTCCACAATCTCTGAAGTTGTGCTCCATGAGCTCTAAGGTTTCACTCCATGAGTTCTAAGTTGTACTCCATGAGCTCTGAGGTTATTTTTCATGAGCTCTAAGATTGTACTACATGATCTTTGAGATTATGCTCCATGAGCTCTGAGGTACTCCAAGAGATCTAAGGTTGTACTCCATGAACTCTAAGGTTGTATACCATGAGCACTGAAATTGTACTCCATGATCTTTGAGTTTGTGCTGCAAGATCTTAGAATTTTTGCTCCATGATCTTTGAATTTGTGTTCCACTCTCTCTGAGGTTGTGCTCCATGAGTTCTGAGATTGTGTTCCATGAACTCTAAGGTTGTATAACATGAGCTCTGAGCTTGTACTCTTTGAGTTATGAGATTCTACTCCATGAGCCCTGAGATTGTGCTCCATGAGTTCTGGTGCTGTACTCCTTGAGCTCTGAAGTTGTCCTCCAAGAGCTATAACATTATGCTCCATGAGTGCTGGAGTTGTATTCCATGATCTCTGAGATTGTGCTCCATGATCTCTGAGGGTGTGCTCCAAAATCCCTTTAGTTGTGCTCCATGAGCTCTAAGATTGTACTCCATGATCTTTCAGCTTATGCTCCATGAGCTCTGAGGTATTCCAAGAGCTCTAAGGTTGTACTCCATGAGTTCTAAAGTTGCATACCATGAGCACTGAAATTGTACTCCATGATCTTTGAGTTTGTGCTCCATGATCTTTGAATTTGTGTTCCACGATCTTTGAGGTTGTGCTCCATGATCTCTTAAAGTGTGCTCCACAATCACTGAAGTTGTGCTCCATTAGCTCTAAGGTTGTACTCCATGATCTTTAAGTTTGTGCTACATGATCTTTGAGTTTGTGCTCCATGATCTCTGAGGTTGTGCCACATGATCCCTGAGGTTGTGCTCCTTGAGCTCTAAGGTTGTATATCATGAGCTCTGAGATTGTACTCCATGATCTTTGAATAAGTGTTCCATGATCTCTGAGGTTGTGCTCCATGAGCTCTAAGGTTTCACTCCATGAGTTCTAAGTTGAAGTTGTACTCCATGAGCTCTGAGGTTATTCTTCATGAGCTCTAAAATTGTATGACATGATCTTTGAGATTATGCTCCATTAGCTCTGAGGTACTCCATGAAATCTAAGGTTGTACTCCAAGAACTCTAAGGTTGTATACCATGAGCACTGAAATTGTACTCCATGATCTTTGAGTTTGTGCTCCATGATCATTGAATTTGTGCTCCATGATCTTTGAATTTGTGTTCCACGATCTCTGAGGTTGTGCTCCATGAATTCTGGGATGAGTTCTAAGGTTGTACTCTAAGAGCCATAAGGTTGTACTTCATGAAATCTGAGATTGTACTCCATGAGCTTTAAGGATATACTCCATGAGCACGGCAGTTCTACTTCATGACCTCTGAGATTTTGCTCCATGACCTCTGAGGTTGTGCTCCATGAGCTCTGGGGTTGTATTTCAAGAACTCTCATGTTCTGTACCATGAGCTTTGGGTTTGTACTCTCTGAGCTCTGAGGCTGTGCTCCATGAGTTCTGAAATAGTGCTCCATGAGTGCTAAGGTTCTACTCCAAGAGTTCTAAGGTTGTACTCAATGAGCTCTACGGTTGTGTTTCATGAATTCTATGGTTGCACTCAATGATTCCTGAGGTTGTGCTCCACAATCCCTCAGGTTGTGCTCCATGATCCCTGAGGTTCTGCTTCTTGAGCACTAAGTTTGTGCTCTTTGAGCTCTGGGATTGTACTACTTGAGTTCTGGGGTTGACTGTATTCTTGAACTATCAGGCTGTGTTTCATGATCTCTGAGTTTATACTCCATGATCTCTAAAAGTTGTACTCCATGATCTCTGAGACTATATTCCATGAGCTATAAGGTAGTTAGTTCTCCTTGAGCTCTGAGGTTGTGTTTTGTTGAGCTCTGAGGTTGTAATCCATAAGCTCTGTGGTTATACTTCATGATCTCTGAGGTTGTGCTCCATAAGTTCTGGGTTGTAGTCCATAAGCTCTGAGGCTATTCTCCATGAGCTCTAATGTGTACTCCATAAGCTCTGCATTTGTACTCCATGATCTCCAAGATTGTGCTCCATGAGTTCTGAGGTACTCCATGAACTCTAAGGTTCTGCTCCATGAGCTCTATGGTTGTATTGCTTGAGCTCTGAGTTTGTACAACATGAGTTATGAAATTGTACTCCATTTTCGCTGAGATTGTGCTCCATGAGATCTAAGGTTGTACTCCATGAGTTCTGGGGTTGTACTCCTTGAGCTCTGGGGTGTTTCTCCATGACTTCTGCGGTGGTACTACATCAACTGTGAGGTTGTACTCCTTGTGCTCTGAGGTTGTATTCCATGAGTTCTGAAATTGTGCTCCATGAACTCTAAGGTTGTATAACATGAGCTCTGAGCTTGTACTCCTTGAGTTATGAGGTCCTACTCCATGAGCACTGAGATTGTGCTCCATGTGCTATAATATTATGCTACATGGGTGCTGGAGTTGTATTCCATGATCTCTCAGGTTGTGCTCCACAATCCCTGAAGTTGTGCTCCATGAGCTCTAAGGTTGTACTCCATGAGTTCTAAGGTTGTACTGCATGAGCTCTGAGGTTATTGTCCATGAGCTCTAAGATTGTACTTCATGATCTTTGAGATTATGCTCCATGAGCTCTGAGGTATTCCAAGAGCTCTAAGGTTGTACTCCATGAGCTCTAAGGTTGTATACCATGAGCACTGAAATTCTACTCCATGATCTTTGAATTTGTGCTCCATGATCTTTGTGTTTGTGCTCCATGATCCCTGAGGTTGTGCTCCTTGAGCTCTGAGGTACTCCATGAGCTCTAAGGTTGTACTCCATGAGCTCTAAGGTTGTGTTTCATGAGCTTTAAGGTTGTACTCCATGATCTTTGAGTTTGTGCTCCATGATCTTTGAGTTTGTGCTTCACGATCTCTGAGGTTGTGCTCCATAATCCCTGAGGTTGTGCTCCATGAGCTCTAGGGTTGTACTCTTTGAGTTCTGAGGTTGTATTATATGAGCTGTAAAGTACTCCATGAATTCTGGGATTGTACTACTTGTCCTCTAAAGTCATGCTCCATAAGCTATAACACATAATGCTCCATGAGTGCTGGGGTTGTATTCTATGACCTCTGAAGTTGTGCTCCATGATCTCTCAAGTTGTGTTCCATGATCTCTGAGGTTGTGCTCCATGATCCCTGAGGTTGTGCTCCATGAGCTCTAGGGTTGTACTCCTTGAGTTCTGAGGTTGTATTATATGACCTGTAAAGTGCTCCATGAATTCTGGGATTGTACTACTTGTCCTCTAAAGTCATGCTCCATGAGCTATAACATAATGCTACATGAGTGCTGGGGTTGTACTCTATGACCTCTGAAGTTGTGCTCCATGATCTCTCAAGTTGTGTTCCATGATCTCTGAGGGTGTGCTCCACAATCCCTGAAGTTGTGCTCCATGAGCTCTAAGGTTGTACTCCATGATCTTTGAGTTTGTGCTCCATGATATTTGAGTTTGTACTTTACAGTCCCTGAGGTTGTGCTTCATGATCCCTGAGCTTGTGCTCCTTGAGCTCTGGGGTTGTACTCCTTGAGCTCTGGGGTGTTTCTCCATGACTTCTGGGGTGGTACTACATCAACTGCGAGGTTGTACTCCTTGTACGCTGAGGTTGTACTCCATGAGTTCGGAGATTGTGCTCTATGAACTCTAAGGTTGTATACCATGAGCTCTGAGATTGTACTCCTTGAGTTATGAGGTTCTACTCCATGAGCCCTGAGATTGTGCTCCATGAGCTCTGGTGTGGTCCTCCTTGAGCTCTGAAGTTGTGCTCCAAGAGGTATAACATTATGCATCATGATCTCTGAGGTCGTGATCCATGATCTCTCAGGTTGTGCTCCATGATTTCTGAGGGTGTGCTCCACAATCCCTGTAGTTGTGCTCTTTGAGCTCTAAGATTGTACTGAATGAGTTCTAAGGTTGTACTCCATGAGCTCTGAGGTTATTCTCCATGAACTCTGAGATTGTACTCCATGATCTTTGAGTTTGTGCTCCATGATCTTTGAATAAGAGTTCCATGATTTCTGAGGGTGTGCTCCACAATCTCTGAAGTTGTGCTCCATGAGCTCTAAGGTTTCACTCCATGAGTTCTAAGTTGTACTCCATGAGCTCTGAGGTTATTTTTCATGAGCTCTAAGATTGTACTACATGATCTTTGAGATTATGCTCCATGAGCTCTGAGGTACTCCAAGAGATCTAAGGTTGTACTCCATGAACTCTAAGGTTGTATACCATGAGCACTGAAATTGTACTCCATGATCTTTGAGTTTGTGCTGCAAGATCTTAGAATTTTTGCTCCATGATCTTTGAATTTGTGTTCCACTCTCTCTGAGGTTGTGCTCCATGAGTTCTGAGATTGTGTTCCATGAACTCTAAGGTTGTATAACATGAGCTCTGAGCTTGTACTCTTTGAGTTATGAGATTCTACTCCATGAGCCCTGAGATTGTGCTCCATGAGTTCTGGTGCTGTACTCCTTGAGCTCTGAAGTTGTCCTCCAAGAGCTATAACATTATGCTCCATGAGTGCTGGAGTTGTATTCCATGATCTCTGAGATTGTGCTCCATGATCTCTGAGGGTGTGCTCCAAAATCCCTTTAGTTGTGCTCCATGAGCTCTAAGATTGTACTCCATGATCTTTCAGCTTATGCTCCATGAGCTCTGAGGTATTCCAAGAGCTCTAAGGTTGTACTCCATGAGTTCTAAAGTTGCATACCATGAGCACTGAAATTGTACTCCATGATCTTTGAGTTTGTGCTCCATGATCTTTGAATTTGTGTTCCACGATCTTTGAGGTTGTGCTCCATGATCTCTTAAAGTGTGCTCCACAATCACTGAAGTTGTGCTCCATTAGCTCTAAGGTTGTACTCCATGATCTTTAAGTTTGTGCTACATGATCTTTGAGTTTGTGCTCCATGATCTCTGAGGTTGTGCCACATGATCCCTGAGGTTGTGCTCCTTGAGCTCTAAGGTTGTATACCATGAGCTCTGAGATTGTACTCCATGATCTTTGAATAAGTGTTCCATGATCTCTGAGGTTGTGCTCCATGAGCTCTAAGGTTTCACTCCATGAGTTCTAAGTTGAAGTTGTACTCCATGAGCTCTGAGGTTATTCTTCATGAGCTCTAAAATTGTATGACATGATCTTTGAGATTATGCTCCATTAGCTCTGAGGTACTCCATGAAATCTAAGGTTGTACTCCAAGAACTCTAAGGTTGTATACCATGAGCACTGAAATTGTACTCCATGATCTTTGAGTTTGTGCTCCATGATCATTGAATTTGTGCTCCATGATCTTTGAATTTGTGTTCCACGATCTCTGAGGTTGTGCTCCATGAATTCTGGGATGAGTTCTAAGGTTGTACTCTAAGAGCCATAAGGTTGTACTTCATGAAATCTGAGATTGTACTCCATGAGCTTTAAGGATATACTCCATGAGCACGGCAGTTCTACTTCATGACCTCTGAGATTTTGCTCCATGACCTCTGAGGTTGTGCTCCATGAGCTCTGGGGTTGTATTTCAAGAACTCTCATGTTCTGTACCATGAGCTTTGGGTTTGTACTCTCTGAGCTCTGAGGCTGTGCTTCATGAGTTCTGAAATAGTGCTCCATGAGTGCTAAGGTTCTACTCCAAGAGTTCTAAGGTTGTACTCAATGAGCTCTACGGTTGTGTTTCATGAATTCTATGGTTGCACTCAATGATTCCTGAGGTTGTGCTCCACAATCCCTCAGGTTGTGCTCCATGAACCCTGAGGTTCTGCTTCTTGAGCACTAAGTTTGTGCTCTTTGAGCTCTGGGATTGTACTACTTGAGTTCTGGGGTTGACTGTATTCTTGAACTATCAGGCTGTGTTTCATGATCTCTGAGTTTATACTCCATGATCTCTAAAAGTTGTACTCCATGATCTCTGAGGTTGTGCTTCATGAGCTCTGGGATTGTACTCCATGGGCTCTAAGGTTGTACTTCATGAAATCTGAGGTTGTACTCCATGAGCTTTAAGGATGTAGTCTATAAGTTCTGTGGTTGTACTCCTTGAGCACTGAGGTTGTACTCCGTGAGCTTTAAGTATGTAGTCTATAAGTTCTGTGGTTGTACTCCTTGAGCATTGAGGTTGTACTCCGTGAGTTCTGAAATTGTGATCTGTGAGTTCTAAAATTGTCTAAGTTTGTATGACTTGAGCCATGAAGTAGTACTTTTTGAGCTCTGAGGTTGTGCTCCATGAACTCTGGGATTGTACTCCTTGAGCTCTATGTTGATGAGCTGTCAAGTTTTTTCTGATTTCTGAGGTTTTACAACTTGAGATCTGAGGTGGTCCTACTTGAGCTCCAAGGTTGTACTCCATGAGTTCTGGGGTTGTACTACTTCAATTCTGAAGTTGTCCTCCATGTGCACTGAGGTTGTACTCCATGAGTCCTGAGATTATGCTCCATGAGCTCTAAGATCTCCAAGAGATCTAAGGTTGTACTCCATGAGCTCTCAGATTGTACTTCATGAGATCTAATGTTGTATACCATTAGCTCTGAAATTGTACTCCTTGAGTTATGAGGTTCTACTCCAAAAGCCCTGAGATTGGGCTCCATGAGATCTGGTGGTGTATTCCTTGAGCTCTGAAGTTGTACTCCATGAGCTATAACACTATGGTCTATGTGTGCTGGAATTGTACTCCATTGTTAGGTTCTTACTAAGTGCTACAACAGCACATTACACTCCATGATCTCTGAGGGTGTACTCCATGAGCTCTTGGATTGTACTTCATGAGTTCTAAGGTTGTACTTCATGATATCTAAGATTGTACTCCATGAGCTTTAAGGATGTATTCCATGAGCTCTGGGGTTCTACTTCATGATCTCTGAGATTTTGCTCCATGACCACTGAGGTTGTGCTTCATGAGCTCTGGGGTTTTATAGCAAGAACTCTCAGGTTGTATACCATGAGCTTTGGGGTTGTATTCTTTGAGCTATGAGGTTGTGCTCCATGAGTTCTGAAATAGTGCTCCATGAGTGCTAAGGTTGTACTCCAAGAGTTCTAAGGTTGTACTCCATGAGTTCTAAGGTTGAGTTTCATGAACTCTAACGTTGCACTCCATGATCCCTGAGGTTGTGCTCCATGATCCCTGAGGCTGTGCTCCATGATCCCTGAAGTTGTGCTCCTTGAGCACTAAGTTTGTACTTTGTGAGCTCTTGGATTGTACTCCTTGAGTTCTGGGGTTGTATGAATCTAGGGGTTGTATTCTTGAACTATCAGGCTGTGTTTCATGATCTCTGAGGTTATACTCCATGATCTCTAAAAGTTACGTTCCATGATCTCCGAGGTTGTGCTCCATGAGCTCTGATATTGTATTCCATGGGTCCTAAGGTTGCACTTTATGAGCTATAATATAGGTTGTACTTCATGAAATCTAAGGTTGTACTCCATGAGTTTAAAGGATGTACTCTATGAATTCTGTGGTTGTATTCCTTCAGCACTGAGGTTGTACTCCGTGAGCTCTGAGCTTGTGATCTGTGAGTCCTAAGGTTGTTTAAGATTGTATACCCTGAGCCATGAAGTTGAATTTTTTGAGCACTGAGGTTGTACTGCATACACTGTAAGGTTGTGCTCCATGAACTCTGGGATTGTACTCCTTGAGATCTGGGTTTATGAGCTCTTAAGTTGTACTCTCTGAGTTCTGAGGTTGTACTACTTGAGCTCTGGGGTTGTATTACTTGAGCTCTAAGGTTGTATTCCATGAATTCTGGTGTGTTTCTCCAAGAGTTCTGGGGTTGTACTAATTCAATTCTGAAGTTTTATTCCTTTTACACTGAGATAGTACTCCATGAGTTCTGAGATTGTGCTCCATGAACTTTAAGGTCTCCAAGAGCTCTTAGGTTTTACTCCATGAGCTCTAAGATTATATTTCATGTGGTCTAATGTTGTATACCATGAATTCTGAAATTGTACTCCTTGAGTTATGAGGTTCTTCTCCACAAGCCCTGAGATTATACTCCATGAAGTCTGGTGTGGTATTCCTTGAGCTCTGAATTTGTACTCCATTAGGTATAATGCTATGCTCCATGAGTGCTGAAATGGTACTCCATGATCTCTGAGGTTGTGCTCCATGAGCTCTGGGATTGTACTCCATGGGTTCTAAGGTTGTACTCTAAGAGCTATAAGGGTATGCTTCGTGACATCTGAGGTTGTAGTCCATGAGCTTTAAAGACGTACTCTATGAGTTCTGTGGTTTTACTCCTTGAGCACTGTGGTTGTACTCCGTGACTTCTGAGATTGTGATCCTTGAGTTCTAAGGTTGTCCAAGATTGTATACCCTGAGCCATGAAGTTCTACTTTTTGAGCTCTGACATTGTACTGCATAAACTGTAAGGTTGTGCTCTATGAACTCTGGGATTACACCACTTGAGCTCTATTTTGACGAGCTCTCAAGTTTTGATCTTCGAGTTCTGAGGTTGTACTACTTGAGCTTTGGGATTGTCCTACTTGAGCTCTCTGGTTGTACTCCATGAGTTCTGGGGTTGTACTACTTCAATTCTGAAGTTGTGCTCCTTGTGCACAGAGGTTGTACACCATGAGTTCTGAGATTGTGCTCCATGAGCTCTAAGGTCTCCAAGAGCTCTAATGTTGTACTCCATGAGCTCTAAGATTGTACTTCATGAGGTCTAACATTTTGCACCATGAACTCTGAAATTGTACTCCTTGAATTATGGGGTTCTACTCCATAAGCCCTGAGATTGTGCTCCTTGAGGTTTTGTATTCCTTGAGCTCTGTAGTTGTACTCCATGAGCTATAACACTAATCTCCATGAGTACTGGAATTCTGCTTCATGATCTCTGAGGCTGTGCTCCATGACCTCTGGGTTTTTACTTCATGAGTTCTAAGGTTGTACTACTCTAAGAGCCATAAGATTGTACTTCATGAAATCTGACATTGTACTTCATGAGGTTTAAGGATGTACTCCATGAGCTCTAGGGGTTCTACTTCATGATCTCTGAGATTTTGCTCCATGACCTCTGATGTTGTGCTCCATGAGCTCAGGGGTTGTATTTCAAGAACTCTCAGGTTGTGTACCATGAGCTTTAGGGTTGTACTCTTTGAGCTCAGAGGTTGTGCTTCATGAGTTCTGAAATAGTGCTCCATGAGTGCTAAGGTTGTACTCCAAGAGTTCTAAGGTTGTACTCCATGAGCTCTAAGATTGTCCTTCATGAAGTCTAATGTTGTATACCATGAACTCTGAAATTATACGACTTGAGTTATGAGGTTCTACTCCAAAAGCCCTGAGATTGTACTCCATGAGGTCTGGTGTTGTACTCCTTGAGCTCTGTAGTTGTACTCCATGAGCTATAACACTAATCTCCATGAGTACTGGAATTCTGCTTCATGATCTCTGAGGTTGTGCTCCATGAGGTCTGGGATTGTACTGCATGGGTTCTAAGGTTGTACTCTAAGAGCCATAAGGTTGTACTTCCTGAAATCTGAGATTGTACTTCATGAGCTTTAAGGGTGTACTCCATGAGCTCTGGGGTTCAGCTTCATGATCTCTGAGATTTTGCTCCATGATTTCTGAGGTTGTGCTCCATGAGCTCAGGGGTTGAATTTCAAGAACACTCAGGTTGTGTACCATGAGCTTTGGGGTTGTACTCTTTGAGCTATGAGGTTGTGCTCCATGAGTTCTGAAATAGTGCTCCATGAGTGCTAAGGTTGTACTCCAAGCATTCTAAGTTTGTACTCCTTGAGCTCTAAGGTTGTGTTTCATGAACTCTTAAGTTTGTTCCATGACCCCTGAGGTTGTGCTCCATGATCCCTGAGGTTGTGGTCCTTGAGTACTAAGATTGTTCTCTGTGAGTTCTGGGATTGTACTCCTTGAGCTCTGGGGTTGTGCTCCATGAATCCTGGGGTTGTACTCTTGAACTATCAGGATGTGTTTCATGATCTCTGAGGTTATATTCCTTGATCTCCAAAAGTTGTACTCCATGATCTCTGAGGTTGTACTCCATGAGCTCTGGGATTATACTCCATGGGTTCTAAGGTTGTACTCTAAGAGGTATAAGGTTGTACTTCATGAAATCTGAGGTTGAACTCCATGAGCTTTAAGAATGTACTCTATGAGTTCTGTGGTTGTACTCTTTGAGCACTGAGGTTTTACTCCGTGAGTTCTGAGATTGTGATCCATGAGTTTTAAGGTTTCTAAGATTGTATACCCTGAGCCATGAAGTTGTAGTTTTTGAGCTCTGAAGTTGTACTGCATAAACTGTAAGGTTATGTTCTTTGAACTCTGGTATTGTACTCCTCGAGCTCTATGTTGATGAGCTTTCAAGTTGTACTCTCTGAGTTCTGAGGTTGTATTACTTGAGCCCTGTGGTTGTCCTACTTGAGCTTTGAGTCTGTACTCCATGAGTTCTGGGGTTGTACTACAATTCTGAAGTTGTCCTCCTTGTGCACTGAGGTTGTACTCCATGAGTTGTGAGATTGTGCTCCATGAGCTCTAAGGTCTCTAAGAGCTCTCAGGTTTTACTCCATGAGCTCTAAGATTGTCCTTCATGAAGTCTAACGTTGTATACCATGAACTCTGAAATTATACTCCTTGAGTTATGAGGTTCTACTCCACAAGCCCTGAGATTGTGCTCCATGAGGTCTGGTGTTGTACTCCTTGATCTCTGAATTTGTACTCCATGAGCTATATAACACTATGCTCCATGAATGCTGAAATTGTAATCCATGATCTCTGAGGTTGTACTCCATGAGGTCTGGGATTGTACTGCATGAGTTCTAAGGTTGTACTCTAAGAGCCATAAGGTTATACTTCATGAAATCTGAGATTGTACTCCATGAGCTTTAAGGATATACTCCATGAGCACGGTGGTTCTACTTCATGATCTCTGAGATTTTGCTCCATGATCTCTGAGCTTGTGCTTCATGAGCTCTGGGTTGTGTTTCAAGAACTCTCAGGTTGTTTACTACGAGCTTTGGGGTTGTACTCTTTGAGCTCTGAGGTTATGCTCCATTAATTCTGAAATAGTGCTCCATGAATGCTAAGGTTGTACTCCAAGAGTTCTAAGGTTGTACTCAATGAGCTCTAAGGTTGTGTTTCATGAACTCTAAGGTTGCACTCCATGATCCCTGAGGTTGTGCTCCACGATCCCTGAGGTTGTGCTCCATGATCCCTGAAGTTGTGCTCCTTGAGCACTAAGTTTGTACTTTGTGAGCTCTTGGATTGTACTCCTTGAGTTCTGGGGTTGTATGAATCTGGGGGTTGTATTCTTGAACTATCAGGCTGTGTTTCATGATCTCTGAGGTTATACTCCATGATCTCTAAAAGTTACGTTCCATGATCCCTGAGGTTGTGCTCCTTGAGTTCTGGGGTTGAGCTCCATGAATCCTGGGATTGTACTCTTGAACTATCTGTCTGTGTTTCATGATCTCTGAGGTTATACTCCATGACCTATAAAAGTTGTACTCCATGATCTCTGAGGTTGTGCTCCATTAGCTCTGGCGTTTTATTTCAAGATCTCTCAGGTTGTGTGCCATGAGCTTTGGGGTTGTAACTCTTTGAACTCTGAGATTGTGCTCCATGAGTTCTGAAATAGTGCTCCATGAGTGCTAAGGTTGTACTCCAAGAGTTCTAAGGTTTTACTCCATGAGCTCTAAGGTTGTTTTTCATGATCCCTGCGGTTGCACTCCATGATCCCTGCGGTTGTGCTCCATGATCCCTGAGGTGGTGCTCCTTGAGCGCTAAGATTGTTCTCTGTGAGTTCTGGGATTGTACTCCTTGAGCTCTGGGGTTGTTCTCCATGAATCCTGGGGGTTGTACTCTTGAACTATCAGGCTTCATGTCTCTGAGGTTATACTCCATGATCTCTAAAAGTTGTACTCCATGATGTCTAAGGTTGTACTCCATGATCACTGAGGTTGTACTCCATGGGCTATAAGATAGTTATCCTTCAGCTCTGAGGTTGTGCTCCATAAGCTCTAAAACCCCTCCTTGGTCTAAATCATTTTGAATTCAAATCTTAAATATGTCATACAACCTTGGGCAAAGTATGAACCATCTCTGATAATCAGACGCAGGTGTCAATCAAGGCCTTGATGATAAGTGTCTTTCCCTCTGATTTGAATCCTATTGCAGATGGCTAACTGATCTTTCTGACAAGAGCCTTTCCTATGATTGATATCTCCACCAACTTCTCATAAGGTAGTTTTCTTCTAATGATATAGCTATGGGGATCCTTGAGATAAGAAGATATTATAGTAATTATAGCTAATACTTATTTAATATTTGAAGTTTTCACATATACAATTATCATCTCATCACAATCCTGGAAGGTAGGTATTTTCCCCATTTTACAACTGAGGAAACTGAAGCAAGCAATGATGAAGTGACTTTCCCATTGAAGCCATAATAAGTATCTGAGGCAGTTGAATTCAGTTCTTTCTAACTCCAAGCCCAATGTTCGATCTATTTACCAAACCAGCTAGCTATATGTCTTCTAAAAGGTGAGTGGAGAGAAGAACCCTGACATGTGCAGTAGATGATCAGTGACAGAGGTTGCCAGGAAGCCAATTCCAGTGAGTCCTGACTTTGTTCTGAATATGAGTAGCATCTCATTAGACTACTTTTTTACATGAAAATACCTTATGGTGCTGTATGCCATTTTCCCAATTGTCAGTTTGATGAGGAGAGTCCCAAACTCTTTCTCTTTCTCTCTCTTTGACTTCGGGAATGAGCCATGAGGTAAAGCACTTGAAGCTCCTTGAAAGAGAGGTTCCCCTTGCACCCTGAGTCTGTGGGACCTCTCTAAGGGAAACAAGATAAAGAGCTTCAATCTGTTATCTAGTTGGGCTGATTGAGTCCTGAGCTAAAGATTTCCAACCCTATTCAATTGAAGATCTTCTGTTTAATTCAGCTCAAACTGTACCCAGCCTCATCAAGAGCAACCTCCCAGCTTGTAGCCAAGGCTTATAAAAAGAGCCAAACTTAAACCGTCTCTTTGCAGAGGAGCTAAAATGCCAGGGAAACTCTCTTTCTTCCTGGTATAGCAAACTCTGCTGGAATATTCTCTTCCAGAGCTACCCTCTCTTTATGTCCCTCACCTATTTCCCTAATGAGACACTATATCTCTCTGTCAGGATTTTTCTAATATAAATTTTACTTCCCTGCCGGGACTTTGCCACTAAGGAATTCAGCCTTTCTGTTTATGCATAGCAAAGGCTGTCTTCCCAATGCCAATAATAAACCTTTTTTTATCATTTTAGTTTTTTCGGATTTGTAAATTATTTTATGAAGGATCTCTGTGCCACCAGAAGGAGTTTTCCCAAAACTCCCTACCCATGCACTGAATCCCAAAGGGGCTTGGGGGAGCCAAACCTCTCCATTTGGTTCCCTGAACCCCAAACCTGCCACTAGACCTCATCATTTAACTCCCCGACCACCACCAGGAATCCTAATCTCATTTTGGTTCCCTGAATCTAATATCATTTGGTTCCCTGACAACCCTAAATCTAGACATCATATTTTGGTTCCCTGACCAAAGGGAACCCCCAAATCAAAACCTCATCAAATTTATCCAACACATACTTAGGCTCCTACTATATACAATGCCTATGCTATTCATAGGGATATTTTTTTTCATAAATCATGGATTTGTAACAATAGCTACCATTTATATTGTGCTTTAAGATGTATAAAGTTTATATGTATATATATACATGTATATATAAAGATGTATAAAGCAAAAAATATATCATTTTATCCTCACATTCACCCAGTGAGGTAGATTCTATTACTTTTTTCATTTTACATATAAGGAAACTGATTCTCAGAAGAGTTAAGTGATTTGCCCAGCCAGAGTCACACGGTTGACAAATGTCTGAAACAGGATTTGAACTCATGTTTTCTAACTATAAATCCATGATCCTATGTCCACAGTAGGGATAACTCCATAGTCCTGGTCAGGTCACTTATTAATATCACTATATCTCAATGTCTTCATCCTCAATAAAAGAGATAACAAGAAGTAAGTTTTGACCTTTAAGTCTTTGTTGCCCCAATAAATATTTGTTGATTGACTGTTTAGTATCTCGTGCACATCCACCATGCTTCCTGACTTTACTATGCACTCAAATAAATGACATTTCATTTGGATCAGGGAGTTTGCATCTAATCCAATGATATAGGAAATTGGATGAAAAAAACTCCCTCTACCAATGTAGTTTAATTATGAGATTTACAATCTTAGAGAATTTCTTGGAGGCAAAGTGATTTGCCCATTCATGATGTCAGAAATTGGACCACATAACAGTGACCTGTAGAGAGAGCCATTCTTAGAGGCAGGAAGGCAAAGGGGAAGGAAACAATAATTCATTGACTATTATGTGCTAAGGGCTTTACAATATATTACTTGATCTGCAAAACAACTCTAGGAGATAGATGATGTGATTAGCCCCATTTTATAATTGAGAAAGCTAAGATTAACCCACATTAGAGAATATACAAAGCTAGTATACCTAGAAAGTAGCCTGGTATAAGTGGCAAGAGTTCTGAGCACGAAGTCAGAGAGCATCTCAGTTTAAATCTCAGTTCCTTATGTGACTGAGTGAGTCACTTAATTTCCCTGGCTCTCAGTTTCCTTATCTGTAAAACCGGGGATTTGGACTAGATGGTCTCATCTAGTTTTAGAGCTGTGATACTGGAATCCTGTTCTTTTATCCCCCTGTATATTAATTTCTTCTCCTCTTAAATGGGGCATGGGAGCATGATTATGAAGTCTAGAAAGTTTGGAACAGCTCAAGGAAGAGAAGGAAGAGAATAAAGACCTGGGATCTTTCTAGGGAGCCCTTTCTCAAAATGAGATTCTAAAAGGAATTTACATTGGGAAAAGTGGGGCAGATCTTTTTGAGGAATAATTCAGGGTGACCGAATAAAAGAGATTGTAGATTAGTCCAGAGTAAGGAGGCTAAGCATGAGAGCAGTTTGAGGATGAGTTAGTTAGTGGTAGAGAAAGCATGATTTTGAAGTCCAGAAAATTAGAGACAAAGTCAGGAGGAAAACCTACTGGACAGTTTTTCTTAGAGTTCTAGGTAGTCAAGCTAGCATCTCAGAATCAGAATGGACCTCAGAAACTAAAATTTTAACAATGCCCTTGACAATACCATTCACAGCTGGTGAGCCAGCCTCTAGCTTGAAGACTCTGAGATATCTCTCATTGTTAAGAAGTGGGTTTTTGTTTGTTTTTCTCACAATGTAGGGTTGAAATCTTCTTCTGAAATTCCTATCTAGTGTTTCTAGTCTTTTGTCTGAAGAATGAATATAATATCATATCTAACTACATACATTTCTACATTTGACATATAGCTCCAGCTTCTGAGGGAAAACATGATTTTGGATCAGTTACCATTTTGGATTTTCTATGCCTCTTTTCCCTTTTATTTAAGAGTTGTGAATTTAATTTAAAGCAGTTTGGAGCAGCTAGGTAGAATAGTGAATATATATACTTGGTTTTGAGTCAGGAAGACTTGAATTCAAATCTGACCACAGATACTTAATATATGAACCTGAGAAAATCACTTAACTTCTGTTTGTATCAGTTTCATCAACTATAAAATGGGGATAATAACAGTACCTACCTCTCAGCTGTTGTGAGGCTCAAATTAGATAATATTTGAAAATATGGGCAAGTAAACAAGTGCCAGACCTATAATAGATATTTAAATGCTTGTTGCCTTCTCTACCCTCTGCTTCTTAACCTGTGGTCCATGCAGGGGAGTTGTGGAAAGATTTCAAGGAGTCCATAAACTTGGCTCAAAAAAAATTACACCTTGATTTTTACTAACTCTAAGCAAAATCTAGTATTTCCATTAGGTATGAATGTTAAGTAATAAAAATTATTCTAAGAAAAGATCTACTGACTTCACCATACTGCCAAAGGGTTCTATGTAATAAAAAGAGGTTAAGAACACCTGATTTAAAAGGTAATAGAACACAGAACTGAATAGGACCTCAGAAATCATCTAGTCTGATCCCCTCATTTTGTATATAAAGGGATTTGATCGGGGCATTCCTTGATCAATTTTATGACCTTCCCCACTTAACTTGAAGAGCTTATAGGGCATTGAGCCTTGAGCCCTTGGAGAAGCTATTAGGCATCTCCCCATGAATATGAGTAAGAGGATAGTTCCTGATTGGTTTTCAGAAAGAGACATCCTCAAGGCTAGAACTTGTGGGGGATGGATCTTTGTTGGATAAGTTATTCTCTCCAATGACTTATACAAGAGAGCCACTGACTGCCTTGGGTTGGCTTAGCCCCAAGATTGGACCCTGTATATCTGACACCAATAATTTCTGGGGGGGGGGTGTCTCAGGGAGATAGACTCATTTGTGGAACTATATTCCCAGAGGGGGAGAAAGGATTTGTTCAAGGTTCCATAAGCAGTATGAAGCAGAATTCTTACTCATTCTGTTTACATTCCAAGTTGCCAATGCACTCACACTTCCCCAATTGGTCCTCATGCCTCTCTACAAATTGAAAATCTGTTTCCTTTTTTCCAGGTCTGTATGGATGGTCATTGAAAATACAATTTCCTCAATTCTAAATCTGGAAATGGTGGACCATGTCTTAAAGATTGTTTTGGTTAGCTAGTTAGGTATGATTTCTTAAGAGTTTTCCATTCTCCCCTCTCTCCTCTTCGCTTACATTCACCACCTTAGTTCAGGTCCTTATCAGTTCTTCATTAGTTGATTGCTAGACTTCTAATTGGGATTTTTTCTTATGGTTTCTTCCTACTATAATCCATCCCTCAACCTGCTGGGATTCTCCTAAAGCTCAACATACCTCAGTGGTTACCTATTATTACCTATGCAATCAACTATCAATTCCTCTGGCTGGGATTTAAAACTCGTCACCATCCGGCCCTTTCTGACTTTTCCGGGTTTTTTATACCTTACAATTCTTCCATATACTTTATGATGCTTCATCTATCATGGCCTACTTGCCACTTCTCATTTGTATGCCTTGGCACTTGGCAGTGCCCTAAGCATGGAATGCTGTTTCTCCCTCCCTTCTGCCCTCTTAGAATGTTTGGTTTCCTTCAAGATGCAAGTACCTCTTCCTGAAGGAGATCTTCCTTGGTGCCTACCAGCTGTTAGTAAATAGTAAAATCTCCTCTAGGGCAGCCAGGTGGCACAGTGGATAGAGACCTGATTCAAAACTATCTGAGTTCAAATCCAGCCTCAGACATTTCCTGACTGTGGTGGTCCTGGAAAAGTAACTAAACTTCTGTCTGCCTCAGTTTCTTTATCTGTAAAATGAGGATAATTGCATCTAACTCCCAGGGTGGTTGTGAGGATCAGATGAAATAATATTTTCAAAGTGCTTAGCATTATATCTGGCACACAAGCATTAAGAAATGCTTGCTCTCCAGCAGCGCTACTACTGGGATTATATCCCAAAGAAATACTAAAGAGCGGAAAGAGACATATATGTGCCAAAATGTTTGTGGCAGCTCTTTTTGTTGTAGCTAGAAACTGGAAGAAGAATGGATGTCCATCAGTTGGAGAATGGTTGGGTAAATTGTGGTATATGAAGGTTATGGAATATTATTGCTCTGTAAGAAATGACCAGCAGGAGGAATACAGAGAGGCCTGGAGAGACTTAAATCAACTGATGCTGAGTGAAATGAGCAGAACCAGAAGATCACTGTACACTTCAACAACAATACTGTATGAGGATGTATTCTGATGGAAGTGGAAATCTTCAACATAAAGAAAAACCAACTCACTTCCAGTTGATCAATGATGGACAGAGGTAGCTACACCCAGAGAAGAAACACTGGGAAGTGAATGTAAATTGTTAGCACTAATATCTGTCTGCCCAGGTTGCATGTACCTTCGGATTCTAATGTTTATTGTGCAACAAGAAAATGATATTCACACACATGTATTGTACCTAGACTATATTGTAACACAATGTAAAATGTATGGATTGCCTGTCATCGGGGGGAGGGAATAGAGGGAGGGGGGGATAATTTGGAAAAATGAATACAAGGGATAATATTATAAAAAAAATATATATAATAAAAAATTTTTAAAAAAAGAGAAGACTATTATTGAATAAAAGAAATATTTATATCTGTAAAAAAAAAAAAATGCTTGCTCTCCTCTCCTTTCAGGGTTACTCCTGTACTTTCTATATATGTGTTTGGTATATACCTGTGTGTGTGTGTGTGTGTGTGTGTGTGTGTGTGTATGTATATCTATATCTTTATATATATATATATATCCTGTACATAATTTTATTAGAATACTTGTCTCCTGAAATAGGAGCTGAGGAGTAAACTCCTTGAGGACAAGAACTGTTTTCAGTTTTGTCTTTCTATCTCTAGTTTCTAGACTAGTAGCCTGGAATATACTAGGTGCTTAATACATGTGTGTTGATTAGTACTAAACTCCTTCCCAAGAGACCCATAATCCTGGGATTCCAATTTTGGGAAAGGCAAGATAAATTAATGCTTACCTGTCAGGGCTTGGAGAGGAGAGGAGATCTATTGCTGGGATGGGAGTGTGCGTGCTAACATGAAGAAAACTAAACCTGGAGCAAGGTAGAGATGAGATTGTTGCTTAATCTACAGACTGGATGGTTGCAGTTTTGCTTCTCTTTTTTTTATTTATAAAAATTTTTGACAGTACATATGCATGAGTAATTTTTTATAACATTACCCTTGTATTCATTTTTCAAAAATTTCCCCCCCTCCCTCTACTCCCTCCCCTTGATGACAGGCAATCCCATACATTTTACATGTGTTACAGTATAACCTACATACAATATATGTGTGTAAATCCCATTTTCTTGTTGCACATTAATTATTAGCTTCCGAAGGTATAAGTAACCTGGGTAGATAGACAGTAGTGCTAACAATTTACATTCACTTCCCAGTGTTCCTTCTCTGGGTGTAGTTGTTTCTGTCCATCTTTGATCACTGGAAGTGAGTTGGATCTTCTTTATGTTGAAGTTTTGCTTCTCAAGAAAGCACCAAGAATTAGAAAATCATAAAGAAGGAAGGAATGGGGATTACCTGCCATCGGGGGGAGGGAGTGGAGGGAGGGAGGGGATAATTTGGAAAAATGAATAAAAAAAATTTAAAAAAAAAGAAGGAAATGATCTTCATTATTTATTTTCAAAGAAGCATTTCAAGGTCATCTAACATACTCTTTCAGCTCAGTTGAATCTAAGAGTTGAACTTGATTCTTGATTTTTAAAAAATAGAAGAAAAACAAAAATGTCCTCATCTCTAATTATAAGTTATAGCATTTATATAAGCACTCGAAGGCTTAAACGTTCTTTACATATATTTGATCTTTATAACAACCCTAGGAAGAGATGCTATTATTACTCACTTTTTAAAGATGAGGAAACCAAGACACAGAAAGATTAAATTCCTTGCCTGGGATGACAGAGCTAATAAGCCTCTGAGGCAGGATTCAAATTCAGGCCTTTCTGACTGGGTTCTGTCCATGGTACCATTTAGTTGCCTTCTAATTTAATAAGTTTAGAATGTTAAAGCTATAGAATACCTTAGAGATCATAGGATGTTAGGGTTTGGAACTGGAAGGTATCTTGTTTAAGCTGAACAATATGACCCTTAGGCCACAGTTTTTTTGTTCCCTGATTTAGTACAACATCCTAAAGGGGAAAATGACTTGCCCTTGGTCATACAGTTGACAAATGTTGGAACTTGAGATTTAATTTGAAGTCCCTTGACAAATGCAAGAATTAAATCGACCCAAATTCACTCATAGGATGTCAAACACAAAGACAAAGACATGTCAAGGGCTATAAGGAGTAGTTGGACACATCATTTATATATAGAGGCTTGTAGGGTCCTTAAACATACAATCTTGTAACATAGAATGTCAAAATTATATTTAAAAAATCTCAGAACACAGAAAGTCAGAACTGAGAGGGACCTTGCAACTTAGAATATTCGGGGTAGATAGAATCTTAGAACATAGAATGTCAGATTTGGGAAGGCCTTTAGACCAGGGAGCATCCTACCTCAAAGGGCTATTGACACCCTGAATGTCAAGGCCTGGTAGGGCCTTTGAGACCTTGTAGTCCAATCCTTTTTAGGACCTACTGGGGAGGTTGGGGGAGAAGGTAATGAAATATTTTTTTCCTAGCCCCATCCCAAGTCCCAATAATTTTTGCATCCTGTTCCCTGACACATAGAGCTTGAAGATAGGGGTGGCATGTAAAGGAAAGGCTCTTTTCCCCAGCCTTGTGCCCCCTATAAGCCCTTCCCCCATTTATGGCTAGAACCCCCTTCACTGCTCCCCCACCCCCATGTAGGCTATTTTCTCTGCCCTCCAGCTCCCCCTCAGCCTGCCTGAAAAGGTTACTGTAAACTGGAACGGAGGCAAGGGCAGAAGTAATCAACCCCCTGACTGACCTCTGGCCCCCTCCCCAGCGTTACATGGGCCTGGGCTAATACACTGGAGCCCACCCGCTCTTTGACTGACCCCCCCCAGGTCCCCTTGCTGACAAAAGGCCTATCTTCTCTCCGCCTAAATGATTTAAATTCTAATCAAACATCATTTATAGTACATCTCGGAGCTGTCTCCTGGGAGCTGCTCCCACATGAGGTGTCGTCATGGCAACCAGGGGGTCTTGTTTCAGAAATGTCAGATTGTATTATTGTCTTCACACTTCTCTGATAACCTGGTGTCTCTCTCCCTCTCCCTCTCTCACACCAACATCCAAGCATTTTATTTCACTCTCTTCTCCCCCCCTGCCCCCATCTTACCAATGCCCCCCCCAACCCTACCCTCTTCAACCTTTGGTCCCAACCCCTATGAGAAAATGGTCAGCTCAGTTTCATTTACTGGTCTCTCCCCACCCCAGCATAGGCCATGAACCCCCATTCCCTGATTCTGGTGCCTGTTCCTCCCCCATACCACCGTATCCCTTTTTGGAAAAGGTGTCTTCTCTCTCCCCACCCCCTCTTTTCTCCTCTGCCACTTTGAGCACGCACATCCCCTCTAGGGGTTTGGTGGAGAGTTCTGATGTCATTTTGTTTTGCTAGATATGAAAATGAGACATAGATTTTCCCCTGAGATGTAATGGGAAGGTTCAGTCTGTCTTTTCAGGATGGAGGGGGCAGGAGCCCAGGTCATGTTAGGGTGTGTATGTGGAGAGGGAGAAGGGGAAGAATTGTGATAGTGTCTGAGCTAGAGCCATGGACCATGACATCCCAGAAAAAGCCAGGGTGGGGGAGGAGAGCTGGGGAGAATGGTGGGCTGATGCAGGGAGCTCCCAGGGAAAGGGAATAGGGAGTGAGGTAAATTTGGGATCTCTAATCCTTCATCAAATGTTGGAGACCTTGTGAGGGACTGAGGAACAAAGAGACAGAGGATCATAAATTAATTATGACCTTGTTATTTGGAGGGTCATAGATGGAAGGAACCTCAGAAGTCATCTAGTCTGACTTTCTCATTTTTACATAGGGGGAAACTGAGACTCAGAGAGGTTATGGTACTCATTCAAGGTCACATGGGGAATATATGGAAGAGGCAGGAGTTCTACTCACAAGCTTCTAATTATAGAACCAGAAGAGATCTCGGGGACGAGTCAAATCTAATTTTACAGATGAGGGAAAATGAGAAACAGAGGTATTAAATAATTTGGACCAGGTCACACAAGAAGTAAACACCAGGGTAGGATTTGAACTCAGATCCTCCAGAGTTAATGTCCTTTCCATTATAACATATTTATCAAGGAAAAGATGGTAAAGGACGGGCTCAAGTTGCATCGTATCCCTAATCTGATAGAGGCTAACAACAGACTGTCTCTTGATGTGCAACAAAATGCTAATGAAGAAGGACCACGGACCCATGAGGGAATTGTCATACTTCACTGAAAAGAAAGCCAAGTTATTGGGATGGTTTCCATCCCAGCTTCTAATCCAGGGATATGAGAGCAGGATAGGATGGTTGGAAGCAACAAGAAGTGAAAGAAATCTGCATTTGTTTAGGGCACAAGGAGGTTTGAAAATTCTGGCTCTGATACTATCTCTTGTCACCATTGCTAATTCATAGTTACTCTCTTGGTCTCAGTTTCTTTGTCTGTAAAAGGTAGAACTAGGATTCAATGGCTTTTGTCATCCATGCTATCTCTGATAACTCCTGCTCTATGGCCCCTCCCAGTTCTGAAATCCCCTGTTCTAAGTCTTCTCTCAGGTTTAATAGCCAATTTTAAATATTTATATAATCACACCTACTGTGTGCCATGCACTGTGTTAAGTCTTTTACAAATATCTCATTGGATGCTCCCAACAATGCTCAGAGGTAGATTCTGCAATTAGGCCCACTTTACAATTGAGGAAATTGAGGCAGACAGAGGGAAATGACTTTCCCTCTAAAATTTAGCTAGTAAGTATCTGAAGTTGGATTTGAATTCAGATCTACCCATTCTAACACTTAACTAATCTTTAAATAGCATTTTAATGTACAGAATAGTAGGCTTTTCAGAATGGAAAAATCTTACAACTCATCCAGTGTAATCCCCTAATTTTTCAGATCATAAAAGTGAGGACAAGACCAGCTAAGTGATCACAAAGCTCATAGTGGGTTATGATTCAAACCCCCATCCTTTGCCTCAAAATCAAGAGGTTTTACCACTGCTAGTGATTTTTAAAGGCCTTTTAATTATTTCTAATGCTCCAGGAAAACATCACAACAGTGTTCCTACCTAAAGGTAGGTAATCATGGAAGTCTTTGGAGCGGTAGACTCCTCTGCTTAGAATAGAGACAAGATCAAGTATTAAGGAATACACTGAACTTAAGAGTCAAGAAGCAACTGGGTTTAAAATTTGACTCTAGTAGTCAGTTTCCTCATCTATAAAATGGGGATATAATGAGATATTTAAGTGCTTTGCCAATCTCGAAGTACAATATGTGTCAATTACCATCATTCACTTGCCAAATAGCGATGAAGTCCAATTTTGTAGCAAGGTCTACCATAATTGGACCTAAGCTACATTTTCAGTGTCCTTATGGGATTATACTTTTAAGATTACCTCTCCCCCCGTTTTAAGTTGAGGAAACTGAAGTCAAGAGAACTTTAGCTAATTCCACAAGGTACCATTGGTAGCAAGCATCAGAAGTGGATTTGAACCCAGGTTGTCTGACTCTCAAGATGACATTTTATAAAGTGTTTATGAGACATTTTACATACATTAGATCATTTGAATGTCACAGCAACCATGTGAAGTAGGTACCTTTTTCTAAGCCAGACTGATGATTCCAAGTCCAGAGCTCTAACATTCTAGGCAGAATAAATCTGTTAGTAACTTTCATGAAATATAATCAGTGTTTATTCGTCTATTCTATTCACCACACTCACTATTGTGTGGAAGATAATGAGAGATTCCAAAAGGTTTCTTCATTTATGGAAGCGTTCTTAAAATTTCTACCTTTCTATCTATTTATATACCTATCTATCTAGAGCAATGCTTTTCAAAATGTGGTTCTTGGACCTTTTGGGCGTCTGTGAAGTCAAAACCTTTTTTGTGTTAATATTAAGACATTATTTGCCTATTAAAATTCTCTTCCCTTTTCCAACTATGTGTCTGTGTGAGGCCAGATTTTCTTCATATATTTCAACCAGAACCCCATAATGCAACATAGAGTACAGAAACAGATATGAGAATTCCAATATCTTCTCTTAAGCCAGATATTAAAGAGATTTCCAAAAAAAGATGCAAAGCAATGAGACTCTTCTCATTAAATTTTTTGTTTTGAAGTAGGGAAGGGACCACATGGAAATGAAGATGCTATTAACAACACAGAAAACAAACAAGCAGAAGGTTTAATGTATCCAGACTCAAGGAGTAGGAGGAAGACTGAAAAGAATGACCAAGAGAGTCCAAATGGGCATCCCTTTAGGTTGAATTTAAGGGCAGCTGAATATCAGTAAAAAAGCCCCTCTTCTCTCAATCCCTTCCCTGACTACTTTTTAAAATATTTCTCTGTAACCTTTCCTGGTAATTCTAACCTGTGGCCCTGAACTTCCTCTTATCCCTTGAATCTGGGTACATTGAATCTTTCCTACTATTTAAAAAAATCTTATTTGTGTGGATATCTTGTATTGTTAATATTGTCTTCATTTCCACGTGGTTCCTATTCCTTCCCTATTCCCCTCTGTATTAAAGCCATCCTTTGTGATAAAGATTAAAAAGGAAAGAAAAAAGCAAAATGCACCTCAACAAATGTAACCAACTCACCAATGGTGTTTGAAAAAATATTCTACATCCCGTCTGCTGCTACTGTTTTTTTAAAGGAAGATATATCTCTCTTTTAAAAAGAGAACATGGCATAATGAATAGAATGTTGGATTGGGAGTCAGGAGGACTTGGAGACCTAGGAGTGTTATTAATTCTTTGACCTTGGGCAAGCCATTTAACTTTTCTGTGCCTCAGTTTTCTTATGTGCAAATGCAGAAGAATGGAGAAGGATCTAGACTCCATGACCTCAAATTCTCTTCCAGCTCTGAATCTATGGTCCTATAAATTCATCTTCAGGGCCAAGTTTGGTAACTACAAAAAGTGCAACATTTCACTTAGTAGTGGCTTTTTCTCCCCTTTCCATTGATATAGTGATAGTCATATACATTTTCCTGATTCTGCTCACCTAATTTTGCTTCAGTGCATGCAAGACTTCCCTTATTTCTCTGAATCTGACATTTGTTGTTTCTTACAACACAGTATTGTTCCATAACCTACTCCACAATGGAAGAAGAGCCCAGCAAGAATACATTAGGAATTAGCTGGTATGAATGTCATGTTAAAGATCTTTAACTTAGTAGATACATACATGTTCATTGCCTGGGGATCGGAGAAACTAAAGTTAGAACTAAAAGGAATCTAATTCCTTTATTTTACAGAAAAAGAAACGAAGCCTCAGAGAATTGAAGTTTACAGGTTCAAGATTTTTTGGATAATTGTTCTTCATACTCAAAAAAGACCCAAATAATATCACCATGTTAGAGTTGAGTTACAGGGTGTCCAAATGTGGCTGATCAGACTGATATGAGCTTAGAATGCTCCACCACAGGTCAACACAAATAGTCCAATGACCATGAGGATGGCTTCTCTAACTTTGCACATCTTGTGTTTCTGCTAATTCAAATCTGCTTTGTTCAGAGAGCACAACATCTTCTCTAATGAGGGCACGCCATGCCCACGGAGACATAACTAATAGTATCAGAGATAATATTTGAACCCAGGGTTTTCCTGGTTTTACATCAGAGGCAGTAGAGGTATCTGGCATGGTGAATAGAATGCTGGACCTTGAATCAAAAAGACTTGGATTCTGCCTGTGATCATAGTCAAGTCACCGGGCCTCGTTAATCTTTAGTTCCCCCACTTATATTAAAGGGTTACAAGTAACATTGAGCTCATAGTTTTGTTATGAAGATCTCATATGTAAAGTGTTTTATAAGCACATAAATAAACTACCACTGTGGTTATCATCATCATCATCATCATCATCATCATCATCATCATCATTATTATTTCTGATCTAAGACCAAAACTCTCCATTGGCTACTCAAAGTTGGCTCAAACAAGTTTTAAAGGGCAATGGGATCCGTTAAAAAGGCATTGGATCAGCCCTTGGTCCAAATCCAGCTATGCTTGTGACACCTGTGTAACCTTTCAGGGCCTGTTTCTTCATTTGTAAAATAAGAGACAATCTGTAAATTCTCTTTCACCCCTAAATTAATGATTGTAAGTACTATTGTTCCCATTTTATAGCTGAGAAAACTGAGGCACACTGGGGTGAATTAACTGCCTATATTTATAATGTACAACAGATATGGGAGTCAGACTCAATTGTCCTGAATTCATGGAGTGGTGGGGCTGAGGGTGGGGGACACGGCTGCAAGATCAGGAGACTCAGAGAAAGCCACACCGGCAAAGCATTTCCTGCCCTCCCCATCCCCCAACTCATCCCCACCCACAATGTTAGCCTGTTTGTAGAGAGTGAGTTCCTCATTGATCGTCTGTCTCCAAGCTCACTATCTGATAAATCCAGGCAGTAGAAATGAACCTCCCAACACGCCTCTCTTCAAAGAACAAACCAGCCCTGGCCCTGGCGGTTAATATTTAACTGAATAAGGGCCATAAATATGGAAAATGGGACTTTTAATTAAATAAGCAGCTTTTAAAAGGGCCCTTGGGCTGGAGAGGCTTTTGTTTAAATATGATTGATTTGACACGGCCTTTAGCTCCTGACACACTCTCTCTCCTTACCAACAGTTACCTCTTGGCCCCCAGCCCTTATTGGAAGATGCCCAGGGTCCAGGGGCTATCCTTTCAGAGAGAAGGGGCTGGTTTTAAGTGGAGGGGAACAAAAGGGCTAGGCTTGGCAATCTCACCCTGTTACCTCTTTTGGATTGGCTGATGGAGGCTAAGGAGTGCCAGGGCTGTCGGGGTGGGCATTTGCTTTGTCCTCCATAGAACTCTGTTGTGGGAACCCAGGGATCTCAGAGGAGATGTCAGCCAAATGTAAGCTCTTGCTAATCTGACCAAGCTGAAAAGGTTTGGAGTTCAGGCCTGATGAAAGATTTTGTCTCTGTCACTTGAAGACCAGCCATGTTAAAATGAGAGAGGATTGAGCCAGAGGAGGACTGATTTTTTATTTTGGCTTGTAGAAACTCTTAAAGCCATATAGCGAGGCATGGAGGAATTGACATTTGTGTTGGTGGAGGGTAACCCATGCTCACACTCAACATTTAAAGTGTCCCTTATCGCCCCTCTTTAGACTTCAGTTTCCCCATCTGTAAAATGATTGGACCAGATGCTTTTTAAAATCCATTTCAGTTCCAAAGCCCATAATCCTATAATTTGGCTCCTAGGTTTCTCCATCTGAAACTGAAGATAGGGCATAGATGAATTAATCAGTGTCACATAAAGCAGAGGTCAGAGTAATAACAATATAAGGTTAATATAATAATAAAAGTGGTAGATCTCAATTATATGATGCTTTTAGCTTTGTAAAATGCAATGTGTAGGACCCTAGAAAAGTCTTTTAACTTTTGCTACCTCAGTTTCCTCAACTATAAAAATGGGGATCAGAATAGCACATAACTCATAAGGCTGTGGGGGGAATGAAATATTTGTAAAGCGCTTAGTACAGTACCTTGCCCCATGCTCATTTCCTTTCCTTTTCTTTTTTTAACTTGATCTTAAAAATGATTTCACTTGATTCTCAAAAGAATTCTGTATAGTATTAATTCTGTTTCTATTTTACAAAGAAACTGAATCTGATACTAAGTAACTGGCCCATGGTTATCCAGCTAATAAATTATCAGAGGCAGGATTAGTACTCACCTCTACCGATTCTAAATTCTAAATTCTTTTAACACTTTGAAATCAATCTGATTTAATCTTGCCCCTAATTCAACTGTTCTATATAAAGTGAGACAGAATTGGCTTTCTAACTGTGCTACTACCTCTTTACCACATATGTTCCAGTAGCTACTTATAATATTAATCAATATGATCATTATCCAAAGCTAGAATTCACAGACTTTAAGCCTGGAAGAGACCTTAAGAGGTCATGTATGGAGGGCAGGAATTTTATTATTGGGAGGGAAGTAGGTCAATGGTCATCAGCACCAATCAATGTCATTTTAGCTTTGCTTCTATGGAATTATGTGCATGAAGCAGGATAGTTGTGATGAAAATATAAATGAATTGAAAGGAATTTTTGCATGCTAATAATATAAATGTAAATATCAAATGAGTTCACATAGTAGTAATTCAGATAGACTTAATGAGGTTCAAAAGATAGAATTAATGCCTAATGGCTTCCCTAGCTGGTTATAATTTAGAGTTGAATCACAAAAGAGCTAGGATAGCTCCTGGGACTATGAGCTAAAAGAGCTGATAGGCCTTTCCCATACAGAAAAACAGGCAGCACAACAACTGAAGACCAGATTGTGGCAAAGAGCATCAGAGTGATAAAATACCAGCAGATGGCAGTGCAATAGTAGAGAATATAGCCCAGTGCAGGACCCTGTGGCAGGTAATAGTAGCAGTTCTGCCCAGGAGCTAAAGTAGAGGCAGAAAGGGATTCTAACTAAAACAAAGGTCTAAAAGTAACTGGTGATGAATACTCTTACTCCCATCTTGATTTTCAACTCTGTGCATATGCCCTGGTCGCATGTGTTTTTTACATGTGTGCCCTCTCTCATGTGTTCTCCAGCAGAACTAAATGAATCAATTGGAGAAAGTACTTCATGTGCATGAAGTTGGGGAAGATTGTTTTTGGTCTTTTTCTCATTTGGAATTCAATTAAATGTATTCTTTAATCATTTTTTTTCTCTTTGTTTTGAAGAAACATCAATGGAAGCTAACAGTTGAGGCTGACACCAAATGCCCATCCTTCACTTCTTTGTGTGATCAATCACAAACTTTATTTTAGTGCTTACAGTTAGCAGACTATTGTACAAAGTATTAGATGAAATGCAACCTTTAGATAACTCATGTACCCTGTAAAATAGTAGGGGGAACAATAGCAATATCCATTAAAAATATACATAATATTAAATGAGAAGCACATTAGAGAGTGATACAACAAAACATTATGTGAGATCTAGGGAGAGTGTTATCAGTGAGTGAGGAATTATAGGTCTCTTAAAGGAGATGCAATTTGAAATTGGGCTTTAAAGAGTGGTTAGATAATTTATTGTTGGTAGAGTTGTGAAATGATCCAACCATTCTGGATGTGTCCAAAGAGCGATAAAACTGTGTATACCTTTTGACTCAGCAATATCACTACTGGGTTTGTACCTCAAAAAGATTATAAAAGGAAAAAGATCCACATGTGCAAAAGTGTTTGTAGCAGGTTTTTTTGTAGTGTCAAGGAAAAGGAAATTGAATGGATGTCCCATCAATTGTGGAAGGCTGAATAAGTTATGGTATGTGAATGGAATAGAATATTATTTAGAAGAAATGATAAGCAGGCTGATTTCAGAAAAACCTGGACTTACATGAACTGAAGCTGAATAAAGTGAACAGACCCAGAACTTTGCACAAAGTAACAAGAAGATTATGTGATGATAAACTGTGATGAACTTGACTTCTCAGAAATGTGGTGAGGTAAGACAATTCCAATAGACTTGGGATGGAAAATGCCATCCACATCCACAGAGAAAATTATGGAGACTGAATGTGGATTGAAACATAGTCTTTTCACCTTTTGTTTGTTTTCTTGCTTTTTCTTTCTTGTGATTTTTTTCTCTTTTGGTCTGATCAACTGTGACGAATTTGACTCTTCTTTGCAGTGTGGTGATCTAAGACAATTCCAATAGATTTGGGATGAAAAATTCCATCCACATCCACAGAGACAATTATGGAGACAGAATGTACATCAAAGCATAGCATTTCATCTTTTTGTTTATTTGTTTGCTTATTTTTTCTTATGTTTTTTCCTTTTTTTAGTCTAATTTTCCTTATACAACATGGCAACTATGGAAATATATTTAAAAGGATTGTCCAAGTTTAACTTGTATCAGATTACTTGATGTCTTGGGAAGAGGAAAGATAAGGGAGGGAGGGGAAAATTAGAACACAAAGTCTTACAAAGATGAATGTGGAAAACTATCTTTACATGTGTTTTGGAAAATAAAATGCTATTGATTGGAACAAAAGAGTGGATAAGAATAAAACAAAAAGGGCATTCCACAAAGAGGTACCAAACAACATAAAGAAAGGCAAAGAATACAAGAATCACTATTCCTGCCAAAAGCCACATGCTTTGGCTAGAGAACTTTGAAGATCTAGCAATATGAAATAAGATTGTAGAAATGGAAGGCACCAAATTCTAGAGGTTTTTGAATATCCACTTTCTCAGTGCTTATCTCAATGCTAATAGAAACAATACCATTTTAGTTTTAAGATCATTTAGAATCCAGCCATTCCCTGATCCCACTATCAAATATGACCTCAGATACTTATGCAACCTGGGTTTCAGTCAAGTCTAATATACTTTGCATAACATCCTCCTAACTGGTGAAAAGAATGCTGACTCAGCATTACATGCCTGTGTGACACGTGGATTGATGTAAAAGCTTTGGAAAAACATTCCTTTTGGAAGTGGTGATCATAAATATGTTCCCAGATTCTCTTCAGTATTGACTCAAGACATGAGAGAGAGGAGAGACAGACAGACAGAGAGAGAGAGAGAGAGAGAGAGAGAGAGAGAGAGAGAGAGAGAGAGAGAGACAGAGAGACAGAGAGAGAGAGACAGAGACAGACAGAGAGACACAGAGACACAGAGAGAGACACAGAGAGAGACACAGAGAGCAACACAAACACAGAGAATCAGACAAAGAGAGACAAATAGTGATAGAGACACACAGAAAAAGAGAGAGACTGAAAGCAGCAGATGTGCAGGAGAGGCTGATTTGTCAACTGATTTCCAGCTTCCCTCCCTAGAAATTATGGGGAATTTGTCTTTGGGTGAGATTTTTGTCTCTCTCTTGGATGAGCTGAAATCTCTCCTCACTCTTATCAAAAGAGCTCATTCACCCTGTGTATCTTCTGGTTAATTTTAATCTAATTCCCTTTTTGCTATTTGCTAGGACTAAATGACTTACTATTTGTTATCTGGGATCATTTGTTGGTTAACTAGAACTTGATGAGAAGAAATTGAGCCTTTGAGGGTAACCCTTTAAGGGAGTAAGCCTATCCCTTTAAGAGTGATCTGGGAACCATATTTTTGTTTCAATCTAGACCAGAAAATGGTAAGACAGGACTTATTTCTTGTCTGATATTCCACTGAGAAGCTAGAGAAAAAATAGTAAGTACCCAACCTTGCTTTGCTCTAAGGCTTGCCAAATACTCACAGGTAGCATGCTGGTTCTCTTCTCTTCTCAGACTTAGTCCAGGGTGTAGGCCATTTCTATCCAGACTTCCTCATGAGCTACATCTTGATACAATCCATATACATTACATCAACATACATATGCTTAAAACGTATTAGCAGTGACCCTTAGAGAACAAATCACAATTGTAGCTAGGTTGCACAGTGGAAAGAACCCTGAGCTGGAATCAAGAAGATCTGAGTTCAAATCTAGCCCAACATAATTATTATCTATGTGACCCTAGAAAACTCACTTAATTTCTCAGCGCCTGATAAATATCTAACATCAAAAGTTGCAGAGAAGACACCTACTTGCCCTTGTAGTTTTATCACTTGGAGGTCCTCATACCAATGAATTCCTTTCTTCAGTCCTTTTTACTATTTTTCCAGACGAAATTCCAGTTTCTACAAAAGGGACTATTGTTATATTCTACAGGGAATGTAGACCTACTACAGAAGGATACTAAAAGAGCACTGAGGGTCTTGGAATAATAGTAATAATAATAAATAATTAGCATTTATATAATGATTAATGGCTTACAAAGTACTTCACATGTGTTACCTCTTTTGATTTTCAGAAAAACCCTTTTAGGTAGATGCTATTATCTTCATTTTATAGATAATGAAATTAACTTTCTGAGAGGTTCAAAAATTAGATCAGGATCCCACAGTTAGTAAATGTCTGAGGCAAGATTTTAACCCCAAGTCCCACTATCCACTCACCATGCTACCTACTTTTCTAACAGCTAAGAACCCTAGGGTTTTAAATAATCCCCTCCTGGGAAGTTGTCCTGCCCCATCTGGGATGTTTTAAAGTTTCTCTGATACTTTGTTTTGAAAGGTAGCACTGTAAGTATTTAAAGGCTTCACCTTCAGATGGGGTCATTGCTTAAATTTGAGAACTAATTTTCTCTAAAGAGTAGAATTAAGTGTCTTGATGTTCAACATCAGTGATCCCCCTGGGCCTATAGGACCAGAGCTCATCCTCTCTCTGGGCTTGAGCATATTTTTATTATAATCATAACAACAACTGGCATTTATGTAGCCCATTTTGTTCTGGTTCACAAAGTGCTTAAAGATATGAA
Source organism: Sminthopsis crassicaudata (assembly GCF_048593235.1). Lineage (NCBI taxonomy): Eukaryota > Metazoa > Chordata > Mammalia > Dasyuromorphia > Dasyuridae > Sminthopsis > Sminthopsis crassicaudata. The sequence continues at coordinate 27,841,478 of NC_133617.1, read as the reverse complement.
TTATCTCATTTGAGTCCCATTTCCCAACAAAACCCTCAATGTGATGTAAGTATCATAGGTATTATCTCTGTATTACAGATGAAGGAACTAGGTCTCAGAGAGGTTATGTGACTTGCCTGTGGTTACACAGCTAGTGAGTCTCAGGGGTGGGATTCAAAAAAACAGTTTTTTCTTACCTCCAAGTCCAGTTTATTTTCTGCTAAGTGCTGAGGCCCCTTGGCAAGGCATGTGGATGAATGCCTCCTGGAATGCAAATTTAGAATGACTAACATTACTCATGCAGACTGATTATTAGATTTTTCTTAGTTTTCTTAGCTTAGTGGCAGCTAAGTAGGATAGGAGGCTGGATTTGGAGCCAAAAGGATGTCAATTCAAATCAAACATCAGTCATTTATTAGTGGTATGACCCTGGACAAGTTCCCTCAGTCTCTTCATCTGGAAAATAGGGATAATATAACAGCACCTATCCCACAGAGTTGATTGTGAAATAAAAATAAGCACTTTGTAAAATGCTTTGCCAAATGTTAAAATTCTATATAAATATTATTAATATCATTATTGTTTAAGGGAGAGACATGTATGCTTTTTAACATTTGCCTATTTCACCTGCTGACTCTTTCAATATAAGCTTTTCAAGAGCAGGAATCCTTTTGTTATAAGGACAGATAGGTGATTTTTTTAGACTTAATATTAAAAAAAATTAACTTGTAGCTTTTGTTTTTACCTTAATTTCTGAATGTCTCTTTCCTCTCTCCCCACCCATCAGCATTCCGAAAAAAATAACCAACTCATCAGATGAGTCTGATCATATATTCAGTGCCCCACACATATCATTCACCACCTCTTCAAAGAAGACAGACAGGAGCATTTTCTCATTTCTTCTCCATAGTCTAGTCATTACAATTATCTAGCATTTTCTTTCTTCTTGTAATTTTGTTTCATTTTGTCAATTTCTCTGTAGCTTCAGCACCTAGGACAGCACCAGGCCAGTTGTAGGCACTTGGTGAGTTGAATTGAATAAGGAAGCTTATAACAAAAAGAATTTTGAACTTGGATTCAAATCTTACTTCTGATACTTCCTAGTTAGGTGACCTTGGACAAGTTTTAATCCTGGCCTTAATTTCCTCATTTGTAAAATGAGGGGATAGAACTAATAGTCTACTGAGATTCCCTCCAGCTATCATCATATCCTATCACCTTATGACTCCTCCTAGAAAAACAAAAAAACAAAAAACAAAAACCTTTTGTACAATAAGAGTATGGAGACCTGCTTTCTTGCCTGCATAATTGAAGTCAGTAGTGATGGTTAAAAATAGGTAATGAAATGAACAATTCTCCCCTTGGAAGTGAAACAAGGGCTGATAAGGCCCAAATGTTGTGCATGGGGTCAGATCAGACATTTTGCTTAACTTTTTTTGTTTAATTCTGGAATTGGTATTTTTAGAAATGATATAAATTTTTTACTTTTTATTTATTTTGTATTTAAATATAAAATAGGAAAATTTATTGTAATATATATATATATCAGAATATAAGAGAGGATTAAAAATATAAAGCAATAAATTTCCATTTCAAGTAAGCCTATACAATAAATACATTGTGTTCAGAGCTGTTCATCTTTGATTCCTTTTCTTCTCTGTTGTGCACTTCATTCTTACCCTCTCTCCTCCATACCTCCCCTAAGAAGGCTATAATTAAAGCATGGATATACAACTCCTATGTATGTATATTTATATATACATATACAGTTAAATTTTAAAATTATGTATCTTTTATATACATTGTTGTTTACATATTGACTTCCTAGTTAGAGTGAAAGGATTTTTTTTTTTGCGTTTTGCTGTTTCCCTAGAGTTTAGCACAGAGCTTGACACACAGCAAATGCTTTAATAAAATGCTTGCTGACTGACTAAAAAGGAATTACTAAATGTTTTCAGAACAAAGAGAGAGAAGGACAGAGGAAGAGAGAGAGAAAGAGACAGAGAAAGGGGGAAAAGAAGTGGAGAGAGGGAAGTAAAGAGAGAAAAATAAAGGAAGAAAGAGAGACAGGAAGAGACAGACAGAGACAGAGAGACAGAGATTGAAGACACAGAAAGAAATACAGAGAGAGATAAAAGATAGAGTCAGAAAAAGAGAAACAGACAGAGACAAAGAGGGAAGTGGGGAAGATAAGATTTGGCCTCTAGGTCTGCTCTGCTGTTTAATCTTAGTCAAGTCTTTCCCATTTTCTGGGCCTCAGTTTCCTCTTGTTTGTCAAATGAGGCCAGACTAGAGATGACTTCTAAGTTTCCCTCTTTTTTCTGAAATTCTACAATTCTCTGAGCTTTCAATTTGCAAATTGATTCTGGCTGACTCTTCTGTCCTTCAAAAGAAAGCTTCAATTTGATATCCTTGGCCTTGAGGACTCTCCATGTGGCCTAAAAATACTTTGTGCTTCAATCTCCCTCATCAGTTCCTCAACCCCCACCCCCATAGGCAGTCTGGCTCACAAAGAAACTCAACTCGGGAAAATGGAAGTAAAACTTCAAGGGACTAGAAGCAAACAAGGAAGAATGGAGAAATCAATAGAAATAAAAGATGGGGGAAAGGGAAAAGAAGGGTGGGTAGGACAGTAGGGTCTCCAGCTAGGCAGATTAGTGACAAGGTTAGCTCTCTGCTCATACTGTATACAAGGAAGCCTGACAACTCTACATAAGAGTATCCAGGCAAGTTGAATATATGTAGCAGCCGCCTTCTGCCAGGCACCCACCACCTGCAATATTTCCTCACCTCCCCTTTGGCAGCAGCAAGAGAAGCCAAAATTGCATCCCCAAAGATTCCAAGGACTCCTGACAGCACTTTGCCCACCTTGACCCCATCAATGGGGCTCATCCTGCTCCCCTGTGGAGAAGAGTGGGGTGCTTTTTGGATGGAAAAAGCCATAGGGCAGAGGTGAAAAGTCCAGTGATTTGTTGTCTATCTGTGACATCACTCCCATGGCAACGGCTTGGACTATCACAGGGCTCTGAGCAGGTGACTGGGTATCTGTGGAAAAAGAAGCCCAAGGCTGGTTACCTTTCTTTGGAGGATATACTTGGCACACATGGGCAAGGACATTACAAATGTCACAATGATTACAAATAAAGCTGAGGGTGGGGATTTTGAAAAAAATTCAATTTAATTCAAAAACATTTTGGAGCAAGTAAGCTTAAAATCCTGGCCATAGTATAAAAGTGGGTAAATTTAACATCTCAGATCAGACTGGGATGATTCACCCGTTATCTTAGTGGGATTCACAGAATCACAGAATTTGAGAGCTAGAAGGGAACTCAACTGCCATCCACTCCAACCCATACCTAAAAAGAAATCTTCACAATAACATACCAAACATGGTTTCTAGCCTCTGTTTGAAGGCCTCTAAAGGAATACCTAACACTTTAGAGGCAGCCCATTCCTGTTTTGAACAGCTCAAAACTGTCAGGAAGATTTTAACTTCCTGAAGAGGATGCAAAGCTTGGTTTCCTCCAAGACATCAGACCTCTTATCACCAAATAGAGAGGAGTCAGAAAAGTTTAGTGAAAAGAGACTCATTGGACTTGGGTTCAAATATTAGGGCTGTCTGAACAACTTTGGTCAAATCAACCTATTATTCAACAGGAATTTATTATATACCTGCTGTGTACTATGCTCAATAATGGGGATAGTGAAACAATCTTTTCTCTCCAGGACATTCTTTTTTTAAATATCTCAATTTTTAAAATATCTCAATAGCAAAGATAATTTTCTACATTCGTTTTCATAAGATTTTGCATTCCAAATATTTTCTCCCTCTCTCCTTTACCTTCCTTCTCCCCAAGACAGCAAGCAATCTTACATGTTAAATATGTGCAATTCCTTTAAACATATTTCCATTTTTGTCATGTTGTGCAATATAAATCAGACCAAAAGAGAAAAAAAACTATGAAAAAAAGAAAAACCAAGCAAAAAAGGTGAAAATACTGTACTTTTATCTACATTCAGACTCTATAGGCCTCTCTCTGCATGTGGATGGCATTTTTCTTTCCAAGACTATTGAGATTGTCTCAGACCACTGCACTGCTGAGAAGAGTCAATTCCATCATAGTTGAACATCACATAATCTTATTGTTACTGTGTACAGTACTCTCTTCACTCAGCATCAGTTCAGCTAAGGTTTTCCAGGCCTTTCTGAAATCATCCTGCTCATCATTTCTTCTAATACAATAATAACCCATCACATTCACATGCCATAACTTATTCAGTCATTCCCTGATTGATGGGAATTCATTCAGTTTCCAAATCCTTTGCTACCATAAAAAGATCTGCTACAAACATTTTTGCACATGTGGATCCTTTCCCCTATTTTATAATCACTTTGGGATACAAACCCATTTGTAAGACAGCTGGATCAAAGAATATACACAGTTTTATATCCCTTTGGAAATAGTTACAAATTGCTCTCCAGAATGGTTGGATCATTTCACAATTCCACCAACAATACTGTAGTATCCCAATTTTCCCACATCCCCTCCAACATTTAGCCAATCTGATAGTTGTAAGGTGGTATCTCAGAATTGTCTTAATTTGAATTTTTCTAATCAAAAGTGATTTAGAGCATTTTTCATATGAGTATAAATGTTTTTACTTTATTTGAAAATTGTTCATATGCTTTGACTATTTATCAATTGGGGAATGATTTGACTCAGGTTTCTATTTATTTTAGAAATGAGGCCTTTATTAAAAATACTAACTATAAAAAATATTTCCCAGATTTTTGTTCCCCTTCTAATCTTGGCTGCTTTGGTTCTGTTTGAGTACAAACTTTCAAATTTAATGTAATCAAAATTATTCATTTCATAATGTCCTCTAGTTTTTCTTTAGCTATAAATTTCTCCCTTCTCCAAAGCTCTGACAGGTAGATTATCCTCATTTTTAAAATTTGCTTATTGTATCAAATTATAATATCAAAAAAGAGCATTTATACTATCACTCTTTATGTCTAAATCATGAACCCATTTTGACCTTATCTTGGTATGTGGTGTGAGACATGTTGGCCCATGCCTAGTTTCTGCTATACAATTTTCTCTTTTCCCCGGCAATTTTTATTAAAAAGTGAGTTCATATCTCACAAGCTGTAGTCTTTGGGTTCACCAAACAGTAGATTAATGTAATCATTGACTCTTGTGTCTTGTGTACCTAACCTAATCCACTAATTCACCACTCTATTTCTTAGCCAGTACCAAATGTTTTTGATGACAGTTGCTTTATAATATAGATTTAGACCTGGTATGGCTAGACCAACTTCTTTTGCATTTCTCATTAATTCCTTTGATATTCTTGACCTGTTGTTCTTTCAAATACATTTTATCATTTTTGTCTAATTTTATAAAGTAATTTTTAGCAGTTTGATTGATATGACACTGAATAAGTAAATTAATTTAGGTAAAATTGTAATTTTTATTTTATTAGCTAAGCCTACTCATGAGCTATTGATGTTTTTCTAATAGTTTGGATCTGATTTTATTTGTGTGAAAAGCATTGTCATTGTATTCATATAATTCTGGTATTTGTCTTGGCAGGTGGAGTCCCAGATATTTTATATTGTCTACAGTTAAAAAGATTTCTCTTTCTAGCTCTTGCTACTGGGCTTTATTGGTAACAGAAATACTGATGATTTATGTGGTTTGTTTTATATTCTGTGACTTTGATAAAGTTGTTAATTGTTTCAAGAAGTTTTTTAGTCAATTCTCTAGGATTCTCTAAATATACCATCATACTATAAGCAAAGAGTGATATTTTTGTTTCCCCATTGCCTACTCTAATTCTTTCAATTTCCTTTTTTCTTCTCTTATTGCTAAAGCTAATATTTCTAGTAAAATATTGAATAATAGTGGTAATAATAGGCATCCTTGTTTCACCTCTGATATTATTGGGAATGCTTCTAGTCCAGCAGGAGTTCTAACTCTTTGCTATGAATGTCCTGGGCCCTTTAGGAAGTCTGGTGATGCTTTTGGACCTCTTCTCAGAATAATGTTTTTAAATACATAAAATAAAATGCATGGTATTACAAAAGATATCAGTTTTATTGAAATAATTACTGAAATATAAACAAAGTTCATGAATCCCAGTAATTAACCAATCTTCTTTTAAAAGTGCAATATGTATCTATTGATTGACCTAGCTATATATCGCTTGATCTTTTCATCTACACATTCATACACATGCATATATGTGTATATATTTCTCTCTGGACTTCTGGGTCTTATCAGAATGAGCAGACAAGACTGGAAAGCCAATTTTTATTCTGTGATTGTGGGTCACTGAATGTCAGAGCTTAAAGGGACATTGGGGGGCCATCTTATCAATTCCTTCTCATTGTACAGAGGAGGAAACTGAGGATCAAAAATGGTATGTCACTTGCCAAGGTCTCACACACACACATAAGAGATCACTAAAGATACTAAAGATCAGATTAGGATCCAGGTCTCCTTCCTCCTGTCAGTGTTACTGACATTAGAGCATAAGCTTATTTGTTTTTTTTTTTTAATTTCTAAAAAAAATTCAGGATAATTGATTTATTTTGTAACACCATGCATTTTATTTGCATTATAAAACATTATTTTGAGAAGGGGTAGACAGATATCACCAGACTATCAAAAGGGTCTAGAACATACAGAGCTTCTGCTAGAATGTCCTTGAAGGAAAGGATTGTTTTACTTTTGTTATTTCTGTAGAACAATCTTTTTTTCCTTTCCCTTTGGCCTTGAGGGTAAGCATTGTTACTCCTGGCACATGGCCTGGCATGCAGTAGTCACCTAATAAATACTCATTGATTGATGAGTCTTGATCCATCTAAAGACCCCTCTAGCTACGTGACTTTGGGTAAGTTAATTAGAGTTAGAACTTGGATTTATATGCTGAATCTATTAGTTATTCCTAGTGTGATTGGGGAGAAATAATTTAACCTATTTGGGTGGGCCTCAGTTTCCTCATTTGTAAAGTGAGACTGGATTATGATGAGTCTTAATGCCTCTTCCCATTCTCAACCCTGATTCTTTAGTCTTATCTGCAAAATGATGAAATTGAATCAATAAAGCCTCTTCCAGCCCTGACATTAACTGTCCTAAGAACTCCCTAGGTTCTGATCCTTTGTGTTCTAAGGATCCAAATAATGTTCTGAGATCTCACTGACATTGAATCTACTTTTCCTGTTTTGTATCTAAAATCTCCAGGCCCATTTAGTCTTGAAGAAATCCTCTGGCCCCTGCTTAATGATGGGATAGGAAAGTTCAAAGATATCTTCCAGCCTTGATATTTCATGTTCAAAAGTCCTTAAAAAATTATACTCCTCTAAATTAAACCCAGTGAAACAGCACTGCCAGTCATCAGCAGAAAACTTCAGAAAAGTGATTCTGGGGCTGACCTGGCACTGTTTGATAAGTAGCCCTACTATCTTGGTAGCTTTAAAACACAAATTTCTAAATGTTTGAAATGCTTATAATTTGCCTATAGGGAGCACAAGATGTAAAGCAAGAAGAAAGTCTTCTTCTGAAGTGTTTTAGTCCTACATTCTCAAACAACAGGTGAGGAGAATGAGAAGTGAAGAGGATAGCTAGAGAGGTAATTTGTCCAAAATCACACAAGTGGTAAGTAGCAGTTACATTTATATACTGTGTTTACTTATATCTCAGGAGAATGAAAACTCCTTGAAGGCAAGGCCTTTTTTTTTTAAGTCATTGCATTTCTAGCACTTTGCTTCATATGTGGTAGACATTTATTTATTTTTTTTAAAGTTTTTTTTTTTCAAATGCATGCAAAGATAGTTTTCAACATTCCACCCTTACAAAACCTTGTGTTCCAAATTTTTCTCCTTTTCTTCCTCTCTTCCCTCTCCCCTAAATAACAAGTAATCCAATATTGATTAAATTTGGGCAATTCTTCTGAATATATTTTGTGGTAGATATTTATTGTTTATTGAATTAAATTGAACCCATAGCTATTGACTCTAAGTCACTATGTCAGAGAGCACTGAGCTTAGAGCTAGAAAGGACATTAGTGATCATTTAATCCAATCTCTTCATTTACATGAAGAAATTGAGTTTTAGAGATTTGACTAGGTTAGATCATCAAACCCAGTAGATTCAAATTCAAATAGAAAGCTAAATATTTACTTAGAAAACTACAAGTTAACATTATCTAGGTTGCTTTGTATTTTTATTAATTTTGTTAAACATTTGCCAATGTCGGGGTTTTTCTGACTGCATGGATAATAAGTTTGACACCTCTGATCTACACCCCCTCTCCTTTTACAGGTGAGTAAATTGAGGCCCAACGCACTTACTCTAGGCCACATGCAGCCCCTTGTCCTTTACCAGTGCCCTTCACACAACATCCTGAAAGTTCCCAGGTCTGTAGCCACAGGGAAGATTGACTATCCATTCACTGGTGACCCAGGCAATAGCAATAAAAGAAGATGGCTTTAATGGCCCTAGTATTGTTTGACATTTGAGTTTTACTCTTTGTGGAGACTGCCGCTAATTACTCCTGGTCACTCAAGAGTCTGACTTAATTCCCACTTGGGTTTTATGGAGTTCTGTGGGACTGGCCTTTCTGACCATCTACTTGGGTCCCCAATAGGACAAAGGGGATTGGACTCTAGCCATTCCTGCAGCCAGCTGTTTGACACATAGGTACAGATCTGGAGTCCAAACTCTCAGCCCAGTGGCTGCTGAGTTCAGTTTGCCATCATCATTAAGATCAATTCTTGGAATTCACAGATTCTATAGAAAATAGATTTTTATACCTTGATTGACTTTCAAATAACCTTCTGGGGTAGAGATTCTGAACTTAGAATTTATGCATTTTTTTATATTTTGATAACTACATTTTCATATAGTTTCCATTATAGATCTATGTATTTTATTTTATATATCCCAAAACATTATTCTGGGAAGGTGTCAGTAAATTTCACCAGATAGCCAAAGGAGATCATGAAACAAAAAATATTAAGAACTCTTAAGCTTGAGTGATATGGTTTTGTTAGTCCCAACAGGCAAATAGGGAGACTGAGGAAGGTAATGGTTACACAGCATCAGAGGAGGGTTTCTGCTAAGTAGAAAGTCTTGGGAGTCTCCTCTTTCAGGACTAGGGGAAATGTGATACAGTGAGAAGGGTTCTTCATTTTGTGTTTAAGGAACTTGAGTTCAAATCTCAGTATTATCACCTGCATTGATCACTTGCATGACTGAATCATATCCCTTCACCTGGCTGTGTCTTTTTACAATTCTAATGCCATAAAGTCATAGATTTGAGAGGAGCATCAAGCCCAGCATTCTTCATTTTACAGATACAGAGAAGTTAAAATCACCTAAATAATGTTTCCAAAATGATAGGATTAGAGTCATGTTCGCCATTTAAACTAGATGATACCAAAGGCCCCTTCCAGTTCTTGTAATGACAAATAGCTAACATTTGTTAAGATTTTTGAAACATTTTACATGTTCTTTCATTCAATCCTCATGATGGTCCTGGAAATTAGGTTCTATTATTATCACCATTTTCACATAAGGAAATGATCTGGAGTGGCTACAGAAAAGTCCACAGATTACTCCTTGGGGGGTGCACTGCTGTTAAACTCTGACATGGACCCCTCTTCCTGGACCTCTTGTGGCTTTCTCACCACAGTTCATCTTCAGGACTCAGAAGATCACAGTTGGATCCCTTTTATCTTTATTATTCCTATACATGTGGTAATAGCTGAAACTTTGGAGAAGTATCTAAAGTTGTATTTTGAAGATAACATCCCTTTGTTCCAGAGATGCAGAAGGTCAAAGCCAAAAATAAAGGTTCTATAATTTTCTCAAAATATTCACAGCAGCAGTTTTGGTGGTAGCATGGAACTGAAAACAAAGTAGATGCTCATCCAACTGGAGAATTGCTAAACATGATACATGAATGTAACAGAATATTATCATGTGTTTGACTTCCATCAAATCCTGGCATGGATATTAGCTGTCAGATTCTGATAGCTCACCTTTCTAACCTTTCAAAAATGGAAAGGTCACAGTCACCTGCAATCTCTTTCAGCTAAAGTTAGAAAGAATAAACACAAAAAGGCAGAGAACAGAGACCTTGTGTCAGCCTATTATGGTGGTCTTCTCAACAAACGATCATATTTGAGTTTGAATGAAGCCATAGCATAAGAACCTAAGACTATAGGGACTAGTAGAGAACATGGGATTTCATGCTAAAGGGAACTTAAATTATAGAAAGATTCATTCAGAGCTAGGAAGAATCTCATAATTTATTGAATTCAACCCTCCCATTTTACAGATGTGGAAACTGAGTTCCAGAGAGTGGGAAAAACTTGCATAGGATCATAGAGTAAATCAATGGTAGAGTTATGTACTAGATCAGAGTTATTAAACAATGCACCAAGACTGCCTGCAATATTCCTGAATGTAGTCCACTCCAGATTAAAATGTAATTGTAAAAATAATTAGCAAAATAAATACAAATACAATAAAACATAAATAATAATGATAATATGTGGTTTTCTAAATCACATGCAGCCACAGTATTTTGTACATTGATTAAAGACAGATGATGCCACCCAGAAATAGTATTTGAGAGAATAAGACAACTTTTGGGCAATCAGTTAAGTGGTCATTGAATTCATTGGTGATGGATCCCTGATAGGGAATTATTCTTAGGGTGGGGAGAAGAAAGAGAAGGCTTGGCATGGATTCTTTAAAGGTATATGTTCCTGAGTCCAAATGAGCTACATCTAAGAGGAACTTCATAAGGTATCTACAAAAGAAGAAAAAGACTCCTAGTAACCAGAAGCTATTATTTACCCCTTTGCCACAAATGTTCTCTACATTCATAGCTCCCTATTGACTTTAAGTGCACTTTCCCCAGCAATCTTGAGCATGCCAAAAGAGATTGTATCCCTGGTTCAGTTTTGGGGTAGAAGAGGAATTGCTTTTGTTACCAATTGTTTTTACATACTGTAAGTATGTATAGGGGAGAAATAGTATGGAGAAAAATACACAGCTGGTAATCGTAACTGTGAATATGAATATGATGAACTCTCCCATGAAATGGAAACAGATAGCAGATTGGACTAAAAAAAGAATCCTACAATATGTTGTTTACAAGAAACACATTTGAAACAGAGAAATACACAGAAAGTATCATGTTTCAGCTGAAGGGGAAAAAATCGGGGTAGCAATTCTGATCTCAGATGAAGCAAAAGCAAAAAAGAAATCTAATTTAAAGCTATAAGGAAGGAAGCTACATCTTGTTAAAAGGTACCATAGATGATGAAGTAATATCAATATTAAACATACACACCTAGTTTGTACAGCATCCATATTCTTAGAGAAGAAGTTAGGTCATTTACAGGAAGAAATAGACAACAAAACTATGCTAGCGAGGGACCTCAACCTCATCCTTTCAGAATTAGATAAATCTGATCATAAAATAAATAAGAAAGAAGGAGGCTAATAGAGAACCTAAATAGGATAGATCCCTAGAGAAAACTGAATAAGGATAGAAAGGAATACACCTTTTTTCATGGCACCTACACAAAAACTGACCATGTATTAGGGCATAAAAACTTTACAATCAAATGCAGAAAGGCAGAAATAGTAAATGCATCCTTTTCAGATCATGATGCAATAAAAATTACGTGCAATCAAAGGCCAAGGGGAAAAAAAAACCTAAAAAACTAATTAATTAGAAATTAAATAATCTAATTCTAAATAATCAGTGGGTCAAATAACTAATAATACAATCAATAATTTCATCCAAAAGAATGAGAATAATGAGACAACATATCAAAACTTGTGGGATGCAACCAAAGCAGTTCTTAGGGGAAACTTTACATCTCTAAATGCTTATATGAATAAAATAAAGAGGAGCTCAATGAATTTGGCATACAATTAAAAAAGGTAGAAAAGAACACATTTAAAATTCCCAATTAAATACCAAATTAGAAATTCTGAAAATCAAAGAAGAGATTAATGAAATTGAAAGTAAGAAAATGATGAACTAAGAAATAAAACTAAGGGTTGGTTTTATGAAAAAATAACAAAATAGATAAACCTTTGGTTAATTTGATTAGAAAAAGAAAAGAAGAAAACCAAATTACCAACACCAATGAAGAAAATATTAAAACAATAATTAGGAGCTATTTTGTTCAACTGTATGCCAACAAATCTGACAATCTAATTGAAATGGATGAATGTTTACAGAAATTACTCAGATTAACAGCAAAAGAAATAAAATACTTAAACTGATTTTATAAAAAAAAAAGATATCAAACAAACCATCAATGAACTCCATAAGGAAAAACTCCAGAACCAAATGGATTTACAAGTGGATTCTACTAAATATTTAAAGAACAATTAATTTCAATACTAAATAAACTATTTGGGAAAAGAAGCAAAGAAGCATTCATGCCAAATTCCTTGTATGACGTAAATATGGTGCTGATATCTAAACTGGAAAGAACAAAACAGAGGAAGAAAATTATAGACCAAAATCCTTAATGAATAGTGATGCAAACATTTTAAACAAAATATAAGCAAAGATTATAGCAATTTATCATCAGGATAACACACTATGACCAAATGGGGTTGGTACCAGGAATGCAGGGATAGTTCAATATAAGGAAAACTACTGGAATAATTGACACTTCATAAGACACTTTTTTATTATTATTATAGGTCTTTGGATAGAGACAAGAAGACACTAGTTAGAGATAGGATTTTTGTTTAGATAACTAGTGAAATCTTCCAAATCTGAAAAAAAATATGATTTTGTAACTTCTACAGTTTTTTCCAGCTCTAAGTCTTTGACTTTGTATTTGTTATTCCTTTACAGCTGAGCTTTTGTAGTACCTTGGTAATCAAGAGATGAAGGTTGTTGTTTGTCCTTCATTTCCAAAGAAGACCATGACATTCGGAAGGTGACATCATGACATTCAAGTGAATTGGATTTAAGTCAGTGAGGGTTGTGCAAGGTCACCACTTTCTCCTCCAGAGCCATCTGAGTCCAGTAGCAAGATAAAGATTAGGATGACCAGAGATGACCCTCAGTAGGTGGAGACCATGGCCTTTTTCAGCTTAGGTCTTTTTTAGATCCAGATCTCAGTTTGATGAAAACAAAGCTCTGTTAGTGATTAAGGCTACATAAGAAAAGAGGCAAAATTGGCCCTTTTTACCTAGCTTAAAAAATCAATCTAGCAGGAAAAAGACTCCAAGAGTTTCTAGCCAAAACAGAAAGAATTACTATTTACATTTACTCTGAATCATCAGGACTTAAACAAGAACCAGGTAAACTTGGGCTGGGACCTATTTTTGACCAATATATAAGAACCAATATGATTTGGGTTTAAGGTATGGTTCTTAAGAAAGAAATCTATCCCATACGTGACAATATATCTTGTGAAGTTACAGTGAAAACAATTTATCTTTCTTTAGGGAAAGCACCCATAGGTAAAGATATCAAAGACTGTTTTATAGACAGAAAAATTTTCTAACAATTAAAGCTATTTCAAAACAGAAGAGTTGCCTGGAGGTCTAGTGGGATGGAAGTCTGAAAATCTTTACTGGACGTTTTCAGACAAAGACATGATGATCTTTCATTGGCTATTTTGTAGAAGTTATTCCTTACATCCAGTCATTCTGGAGAGCAATTTGGAACTATGCTCAAAAAGTTATCAGACTGTGCATATACTATTGAGCTTATATCCCAAAGAGATTTTAAAGAAGGGAAAGGGACCTGTATGTGCAAGAATGTTTGTGGCAGCCCTCTTTGTGGTGGCCAGAAACTGGAAACTGAGTGGATGCCCATCAATTGGAGAATGGCTGAATAAATTGTGGTATATGAATGTTATGGAATATTATTGTTCTGTAAGAAGTGACCAGCAGGATGATTTCAGAAAGGCCTGGAGAGACTTACATGAACTGATGCTGAGTGAAGTGAGCAGAACCAGAAGATCATTATGCACAGCAACAACAATACTATATGATGATCAATTCTGATGGACGTAACTCTCTTCAACAATGAGATGAACCAAATCAGCTCCGATAGATCAGTAATGAACTGAACCAGCTACATCCAGCAAAAGAACTCTGAGAGATGACTATGAACCACTACATAGAATTCCCAATCCCTCTATTTTTGTCCACCTGCATTTTGGATTTCCTTCACAAGCTAGCTGTACACAATTTCAAAGTCCAATTCTTTTTGTACAGCAAAATAACTGTTTGGACATGTATACATATATTGTATTTAACTTATACTTTAACATATTTAACATGTATTGGTCAACCTGCCATCTGGGGGAAGGGGTGGGGGGAAGGAGGGGAAAAGTTGGAACAAAAGATTTTGTAGTTGTCAATGCGGAACAATTGCTCATGCTCATATCTTGTAAATAAAAAAGCTATAATTAAAAAATAAATAAATAAAAGCAATAGATACAAAAAAGAAGTTATTCTTGCTCAGTAATGGGATGGTCTAGATGACCCCTGAATCTATAATTTTATGGTTCCCAGAAGATTTGAAATTCATCTCTCATCATTTTGTGCTCTCATAGGATTACAAATTAAGATCAACTGAGAATATATTTAGCACTAAAAGATTGTAGAAATCATCTTATCCAACTTTCTTATTTTGCAAATGAGGAAACTGAGACCTATAGAGAAGGGGTGCTAAACCAGCATCCACAAACTAAAAAAAAAAAGGTGATATGTTGGTACACATAGGTAATTCCAGCTATAAGGGAAGTTAAGACTAATAGGAATTCTTGAAATTAGAAATTTTGAGATACAGTAGGGCTAAAGTTGGTCACGTACCCACACTAAATACAGCACCAATATGGTTTGTCCATAAAAAGGGACAAACGAGCCGAGTCAGGAAATAGAGCAAGTCAAAGCCCCTATACCAATCAGCAGTGTGATTGGATCAGTGAGTGGCTCCTGTACTTCCAGCCTGGGTGAGATAAAAAAAAATCCAGTCTCAAAACACCAACCATAAATTATGACATTATTTCCATATATTTGATTTCTTTAAAATTGTGTGTTTTATTTCATGCATTTTAAAACATTTATTCTAAGAAAACCAGGCCACCAGAAGAGTGCAGGACAAAAATGTCTAAGAACCACTCTGCTCCCTCCTTTCCTTGAACCAGCCTCATATGACTCCCCTTTGCTTGGAACACTAATAAGTAGATCTGCCCTGAAGAGGACAGACTACTAGTGGGGCTAGCACAGGATTAGTACTTGCCAGGGAATGTGGGTCACTGCTCACCTGGCAGTGGCTAAAACCCTGTGTATATGGGCTGAGCAAATGAGGAATGAGGTGAGAGCTGAGATGAAAAGAGAACCTGAAGCCAAGCCTTGACTCCTCACTATTCTGTCTATGCAATGATCCTCTTTCTCCACTGGAGGTTCTTATTGAACCCTCTTACACTCTACTACACCCCAGGTTCCAAAGGCTTTCATAAGACCATCCCCAATGACACATGCCATTTCAATAACACCCAGTGCTTTCAACTGTGGCTGGGACTGAAATGGCTCCTAACAGCATTACTTCCAAGGAATTGGGTTACTTAATTCAACCTGTTGATCATTTGAGTTAAGAAGAGGGCAGCTTTCTTTTTTTAAAAAATATTAATGCATTTTAATTTTCAAAACATATACATGAATAATTTTTCAACATCAACCCTTGTAAAACCATGTGTTCCAGTTTTTCCTCCTCTTCTCCTAACCCTCCCCTAGATATCAAGTTATTCAATATATGCTAAACATGGTAAAATATATTAAATCCAATATATGTATACATATTTATACAATTATCTTGCTGCCCAAGAAAAATCAAATCAACAAGAAAAAAATGAGAAAGAAAATAAAATGCAAGCAAACCATGACAAAAAGAATAAAAATATTGTGTTGTGAGCCACCCTCGGGTTCCACAATCCTTTCTCTTGGGGTAGATGGCTCTCTCCATCACAAGCTCATTGGAACTGGCTTGGATCATCTTTGAGAAGAGCCACATTCACCAGAATTGATCATATAATCTTCTTGTTGCCACATACAATGATTGCTTGGTTCTACTCACTTCACTTAGTTCATGTAAGTCTCTCCAGGCCTCTCTGAAATCATCCTGTTGGTCATTTCTTATAGAACAATAATATTCCATAACATTCATATACCACAATTTATTCAATCATTTCCAAAATGATGGGCATCCACTCAGTTTCCAATTTCTTGCTACTACAAAAGGGCTGCCACAAACATTTTTGCACATGTGGGTCCAGGGCAGCTTTCTAGACATGTGCTTGGAATTCTCTCTCTTTGTGTCATTTCAATTCAACCAAGAGCAAGACAGACATGGATTCCTTGAAGCCATCCCAAGACTGTTCGTTCCCTTCCTGGATACTGAACTCTGAGCATACAATAAATGAGGTCTCAAATAAATGGCTAAGGAGAAATGCTTTTGTTAGCCTCCCAAGCAGATAGGAAGGTTAAGCAACATTCAAGGAGGACTTCTACTAATTTGAGAAAGTAATCCTTCTGGTTGTACTTGGCGTCTTCTTTCAGGACCAGGGAAAGTGTGGTGCAGTAAAAAACATTTCATTTGATATTTAAGGAACCTGGGTTCCAAAATCTAGCATTGCCATTGACCTCCTAGATGACTGAGGCAAATCCTTCCCCTATCTGTGCCCACTTATGGTTCTGATACCATAAGCCACATCCAACACATTTCATTTTGCAGATGTTGAAACTGAGACCCAGAGAATTTAAACGACTTCTTAGTTGTTTCATCCTCCTCTTTCAGTGGACTATCAGGAAAACAGAAGCTGGAATCTATGGCCCACTCTCAACAGCTATTTTTGCAGGGGACAGAGTGATGTGGAAGAGGGAAAGGCACCTTCTGAAATAAGTTGCATTTTCAAAGTTTAAAGCATTTTTGTGGAAATCAAGAACTGGAAACAATGGATTGGGGAATGGCTGGACAAATTGTGGCACATGAACATAGTGGAATATTAATTTTGTGGATATGGAAACTTCAGAGACTCATGGAAGATTTATATAATGAGATTCAAAGAAAAGTAAGTAGAAACAAGAGAACAACAAATCATATGAGATAGTAAATCTCTACCCTTCCTTTTGTGGACAGTATGTATTCCTTTTCTTCTCCTTTTCCTTCCTTCTATTAAGACCATAAAATAGAACAAAAATATTTTAGGCCCTTTGCCTGGTGATCCTGATGACATTAACAATATATAAAATGACAATGGTAACATTGAGGAGACAGCTAGATAGCTCAGTGGGCCTAGAATCAGGAAGTCTTGAATTCAAATCAAGCCTCAGACACTTACTAGCTGAGTGATCCTGGGCAATTCACTTAACCTCTATCCAATTAACTTGTATGTCATAGCATCACATCCCTGATACATGATCTTCTTTGAGAATGAAGGACAAACAACCTTAATGCAATAGAGAAAAAATGGCAAATTACTACATTTTCCTTGCTAAGAAAACTCCATGAACTTATATGGTCCACATGATCACAAAGAATTGGACATGGCTGACCAATAACAATGAAACATTTACAGAATAGTTTAAGGTTTGCATAGCTCACTTAACCTCTCTGTATCTCAGTTTCCTATTCTAGAATGTGAGCTGGAGAAGGAAATGGCAAACCACTCCAGTGTTTTTGCCTAAATAAACCCCCCAAAGTTGGAATGATTAGAAAATAATCAAACAACAAACTACATTATCTCATTAGCTTTTCAGTCTTGTGAGATAGGTGCTATTATTACCCTATGTGACAAATGAGGAAACTGAGGCACAGAGAGTTTAAATGAAGTGCCCAGAGTCACAGAGTAAATGTTTGAGGCTGGATTTGAATTTGGATCTTCAAAAAAACTCCAAGTCTTTCATACTATCCATTAAGCCACCCAACTGCCTACCAAACAACATAGTAAATGAAAAGAATTAAAAGATGAAACAGAATCTCTATAATCAAAATGAAAATTTTTGATCCCAAAGAAGAGATAAGAAATTACATCTCCCTTCCCTTTTTTGCAGAGACTCATGGGAAGATTTATATAATGAGATTCAAAGAAAAGTAAGTAGAACCAAGAGAACAACAAATCCTATGAGATAGCAAATCTCTACCCTTCCTTTTGTGGACAGTATGTATTCCTTTTCTTCTCCTTTTCCTAATGACAATGGAATAATTGGATAATGACAATGGAACACTGTATATGCTGCCACACTCAAATATGTTTTTGTTGAACTAATTTTTTTTTCATTCTTCTTTTCTTTTTTCTTCTTTTATTGAAAGGGGTGACTTATCTGGTAGGGGAGGGGAGAAGGATATAAATGTTATATAAAAAGCAAAGATATTAATGGGAGAGGAGAGGAGAGCCTAAAACATGCCAGAGCCAAATCCATCTTGGAAGAAGAGAAGTTCTATAAAGGTCTCTCTAAAGGTCTTCAGCAAGACAATCACTTGGCATATTATCCAGTGGAAGTGCTTTGTGCACTGAGTGTTGAATTCATAGCCTAGAAAACCTGAATTCACAATGAAACTGTTTATTATCAATGTGACCCAAGGCAAGTCCCTTTATCTCTCTATCCCCACCCCACTTGACTTCTTTTATTCTAATTTTTTATTATAGGAAAAAAGAAAGATTAAAAAAAAAACCAAACCAAGCCCTGCCTTCAAGGACATCATAGTCTAATGGAAGAGACAACATGCAAATAAAGATGAGCTTGACCCATTGCAGTGTTTACCCCATACATGCATATGAACACTTCCTCCAGCATGATGGGTAGATGAAAACATTTTATTCCAATGGTCATGAAGGTTAAAGCAGATACCATGGACAGCTCCTAGCTTGAATATTTTATATGACACATTGTATAAAACAAAGTATTATCTACTATATGTTATATTAGGTATAATAATATATGTATATAAGTATATAGCTAAATGATATGATAGATACAATAACAGATCTATAAATATTAATAATAATAACTAACATTTATTTAAAGCTTTCTATATGTGAGGTACTATCTTCCATGTCATGAATTGCTTTTTGGACATTTTGAATTGGATGCCCAGTAGGAATCTCATCTTAATATATCCAAAACTGAATTCATTTTCTTTCACACCAAATTGACTTTTTTTTTCTTTTTAAAACTTTATTTTTCAAAACATAAGCATGGATAAATCTTCAACGTTAACCCTTGCAGAACTTTGTGTTTCTTATTGTTCCTCCTATATAATACACCATCTCCTACCTTTGTACCTTTGCACAGTGACTATCCCTCATGCCTGCAATGCAAACTCTCTCTGCTTTTTAGAATTCCTGGTTTCCTTCAAGTTTCTCTTCAAGGGTTGCCTTCTCCATGAAGCTTTTCCTAATCCTCTCAATAACTCCCCCCATAACAATACAGTGAGCTTGCATACACACGTGTACATAAACATATATGTATGCCACACATGTATATTCATATACACATGCATGAATATGTTCTATATAGACATGTATCTTGTCATGGGTATATTCACATACACATGTGTGTGTCCGTGTGTTGTTTTCTCCAGCTAGATTATAAGCTCTTTGAAAGTAGGAACTTTCATTAGGACAGTGCCTGGTATCTAATAGGTATTTAAGTATTTGTTGATTGCTTTTTGAGGTTCCACACAATCACATGATCATTCTGTAAGTGTCTGAGATAGAATCTGAACAAAAACTCCCTGACTTAAGCCTAGTCTTCTATTCGTTATGAGTCAACACCGAAATGGCTGAACAACAACATATATAATCTGAAGCAAACAGATTAATGATTGTTATTCCCTGTCTTAATGTTGACCTCTAGTCATTTTCCTGCTCAGGCTCAGAGGACCTAGAAAAGGCCTTAGAAGTAGTCTAGTGTAGTTCACTCCTTTCGGAGAATCACAGAGCCAGAGCTAGAAGGGACTTTCAATACCATCTAGTCTACTCTCCTCACTTGATAGATGGAGACCCCAAATCCTGGAGATAGAGTCATTCAGGCAGCAAGTAGCAGAGTTAGATTTGAACCCAGGGTCTCAACTCAAGAGATCATTTTTTTAAATGATATCATTCTGCCTCTCCTACATGACTGATATCTCCATAGAGCCTGAAGATAGCAGCTGAAACAAAACTCTACTGGATCTACCTATGGAAGAGACTCCAGAATCTCTTCTCTGTCTCCTCAAAAGAGTTTGTGTGTGATGCTAAGACCTGCTGAGCTATTTTTCATAGCCTCATGCTTCTAGATTTTTAAAGACTTTTATCCAGAGAGCTGATGCAATTAAGTGGACAGAGGAATAGTTATAGAGTCAAGAAGACCCAGGTTTGGATTCTTCCTCAAACACAAAGCAGTTACTTGACCTTGGGTGAGCCACTTAATCTTTTTCTTTCCAAGGCAATCCTAATACACCATCTGCATTCAGGAAAAAGAACTATGGAGATTGAAGGCAAATCAGCACATGTTATGTTCACTTCTTTTTTCTGATTTTTTTCTTCCATGATTTTTCCCTCTTGTTCTGATTTTTCTCTCCCAACATGATTCATAAAGAAATATGTATTTTTAAAATTAATTAATTAAAAAAGTCTCTCTCCTAAACCATGCTCCAACACTCGATGTCACAGATGAGTTGCTGTTCTGTAGCAGTGAAAGCTGATTTTATGCTGTAAGTTTTCTACACTGATGAAATTATAGTGGGAGGATAAAAGGAAAAAAAAAAACTCTTCTATAGTGTAATCTTTATCCAGTATTCACTCAACATATTTCTGTCAGGCACCTACTAAGTGAAAGGACTGAACTAAATGCAGATGGGAGCACATTGATATATGAAACAGTACCTGTCCTCAGGGAGTGCATAACCTAGTAGTGGAAGAGAAGAAAGGGACATAAATGAATAATACGGGGCAGGATATGAAATGTGTTAAAACAACAGGCACAAAAAAGTGAGAAGAGAGATCATTTATGACTATGGGTTAGGGAAGTCACATTGGAATAAATGATGATGGAAATAAATCTTAATGAATAACTTAAATGATATAATGAATGAATCAAATTTATAGAGATGAAGGGGAAGGAAGGAGATTGAATTTCAGGAGGTGGGGACTGCAGAAAAAAAGGCATGGCCCTGGGAAAACAAGGCATGTGAAAGGAATGGTCAATAATATAGCAGTAGTGAAAGTTCTGTGAGGAAAAGAACATGAGACAGGGGTAGTAAAGGTTTCAGAGAGCCTTGGATAATAGACCTTTGTCTCTGGGGGCAAGAGACCAGATTCTACTCTACTATTTACTATACTACTATATACTATACTAGTCTACTCTATTTTACTCTCCCTTGGTGTGTAGTTAGCTAAATGGGAAGGAGTTGTCAATACTCTGAACCTCAAGAAGTCTTATAAAAATAAACCTCATCTTCTCCATTCATTCATTCATTTCTGCAGTGAAAATTCAGTAAGCATTTACTATGTACCAGGGACTATTAGGTTGAGGGATGCAAAGACAAACACAACAGCCACAATCCTCAAAGAGTTTACATTCTACTGGGGCCGCTAAGAGGTGGATAGAAAAAGAACTCCAGGAAACGTCCAGGGCTGGGAGGAAATGCAGGAATGGAATCATAATTAGGATACTATGGCTGGAAAGTAGAATGTAGAGGATTGAGAATGGGAAATCAATCTGGGCTGATAATAGGAAATCAGTCTGGAAATGTAGGCTAGATGCAGATTGTGAAGGAGCTTAATGGCCAAAAAAGGGGCATATTGTATTTTCTCCCAGGGGCAATGGGGAGCCACTGAAGCATCTTAAGTAGGAGAGTGACTCAGTCAGAAACATGCTTTAAGAAAACCAATTTCACAGCTATATGGATGATGGAGTTTGATATTGAAGAGACTAGAGGCTGAGAAAGGAATCAGAAGTTATTATTTTATGTAATTATTATTATTATTAATTCAAAGGTTATAATCTAAATGAAAGATGATGAGGGTCTTAACAGGATTTATGTCTGTGTGAGTAGAGAGAAGGGATGGATATTGTCTGAAATATTGTAGTAATGTAGACATTAACAAGGTTTGGCAACTTATTGGAGGTAGAGGACAAGGAAGGATTAAAAGCCAAGTTTGCAAAGCTGTGGGATTGGGGGATTGAAGTGCCTTTGATAATAATAGGTAACTTTGAAAGTTTAAACAAAAAAAAAACAGAGAAGCTGACTTTTAGGGGAAAGATATGGACCTCAACATGTCTGTAGTTTGAGATGCTTATTATAGTTCATTCAAGTGAAGATGTCTAAGATTGGGAGATGGGACTGGAGCTCAGGAGAGAATCAAGAGCTGGATTTATAGATTTGGGAGTCATATGAGCCTATGGGAGCTGCTAAGGTCATTGATAGGATTTAGAGAGAGAAAACAAAGAGGGTATACCCACATAAAGAGAATGTAGGTGATGAGCCTGGGGAGGACTCAGGCAGAGAAGTCAATGGGAAAAGATCACAAGAGACTGGGGAGAAAAGTTTCTCCCTGAGATGGATCCCTAAGAAATGCCCTCTTTCCTCTACTTTGCCTGATGAAACCTAATTATCTTTTAAAGTCTAACTCATCTGCCTTCCCTCTCCAGGAATGGTCTCTGGTTCCACTCAGAGAGACCACTCAGAGAACTTACTTCTTAGTTACTATTCTAATGTGCTCATGATGTCATTTGGTATAATGTCATTTCTTAGAAGTAAGGTACTTTTACATTAGATTGACATCTACTGCCTGGGTGATTATGGGCAAATCACAAACTTACCCATTTCCTCCTTTATAAAATGAACTCTATTAGAATGCATGTTCCTTGAGGACAGGATCTTTAATTTCTGGGGCTTAGCAGATCACCTGGAAAATAGCAAATGTTTAATAACTACTTATTGCTTGACTGATGTAGTTATAAACCCATGATTCACCCTCCTCCTACAATGGAAGTCATAGAAGGCAATAACCATGTCTAATCTAAACTTTATATCTCTCCCAGAAGCTAGTGGTTCTGGATAAACAAAATGTAGCACATAAAAGTAGCTAAATATTACTGTGAAGTAATAGTCAGCCAATAAGCATTTATTCAGCACTTATTTACAGGGCAGGAAGGCAGCGAGGCATGCTGGGTATAGAGTCAGAATTCGGAATCAGAATCAGACACTTGCTAGCTATGTGACCCTTGGCAAGTCACTTTATCTCTGCCTCTCAGTTTCCTCTTATATAAAATGGGGATAGATAAAAATAGCACTTAACTCTCAGGTTTATTTATTTGTAAAGCTTACTGCAAATCTAAAAATACTAGCTATTGTTACTATGTCAGGCATTATACAGAGAAAAACACAAATAATGACTGAAAAGTTCAGAGAAGTATCGGAAGACTTGTATGAACTGATGCAGAAGGAAAAGACAAAACCAATTTCTGTTTATATGTAGTGCATGTTTAATATATTAATATAATAATAATGTGAGAGTGTGGTTCCCTACGATCTTAGATCTGTGACCTTAGGCAAGACATGCTTGACACATTCTTCCTTTGGGCTTCAAGTTCCCTTTCCAATAAATGGGGATCAATCAACAAACATTTATTGAGGGCCTAACATGTGCCAAGTAGCTTGCTAGCAATCTGGAAGACAAAGAATCAAACAATCCCTGCTCTTAAGCAGTTTGCATTCTATTGAGGCAAATAACAAGGAGGACAAATGTAAATATATTCAGAATAAGTACAGAGAGAATAAATCATAATACTCTGATTACCCATATCAGAGGGTGGTGGTGGAGAAAGAGCTTTGTAAAGCTTATAGCTGAGTCAATACAGTAGTTATTGAGCCTTTATTTTGTCTCAGGGGCTGTGCTAAACACTAGGACTGCAAAGAAGGT
>NC_133617.1:27711105-27817374 GCF_048593235.1 Sminthopsis crassicaudata | reverse complement strand
CACTGTCAGTTAGCTAATTATTTTTAACAATTGCAAAAATACTATTCTAGGTGATGCAGTGTACAAATGTTATTCCCATTTCACAGATGGGGCATGTCAGTGGCAGAAATCAGATGAAATTTATCTTAGTCAATGGCGCTTGATCTCACTTCTTGAACAATATGGTGTCTAAATAACTAACTATAGGCCTTATTTTCAAAGTTACTAGTATTGGGGCAGAGAGGTGACACAGTGGATAGAGTGCTGGGCTTGGAATCAGAAAGATTCAAATCTGGTTCCAGACACTTACTAGCTGAATAATCCTGAATGAACCATTTAACCCTGTTTGCTCAGTTTCCTCATCTGTAAAATGAGCTGGAGAAGGAAATGGAAAATCATGTCAGTAACTTTTTTTTTCTAACCATATTTTCACATTTAACATGCCACACTAGAACAATCGGATCAAAAGAGGAAAAAAGAAAAAAGAAAAAGACAAGCAAGCAAACAACAACAACAAAGGTGAAAATGCTATGTTGTGATCCATACCCAATCTCTGAATGTGGTGGCTCTCTCTATCACAAGACCATTGGAATTGGCCTGAATCACCTCATTGTTGAAAAAAAGCCATGTCCATCAAGTTGATCATCCCATAATTCAGTTGTTGAAGTGTATAATGGTCTCCTGGTTCTGCTCATTTCACTCAGCATCAGTTCATGTAAGTCTCTCTGGGCCTTTCTGAAATCATCCTGCTGATTGTTTCATTCATATACCACAACTTATTCATCTATTTCCCAACTGATGGGTATCCCTCAGTTTCCAATTCCTTGTCACTACAAAAAGGGCTGCCACAACATTTTTTGCACATTGACTCCTTTTCCCTTTTTTTTAATGATCTCTTTGGGATACAGATTCAGTAGTGAAATTGCTGGATCAAAAGGTATGCACAGTTTGAAAGCCCTTTGGGCATAGTTCCAAACTGCTCTCCAGAATGATCACTCCATTCTTTGCCAAGTATCTTTACCAAGAAAACTGAACCTGGACAAGTCACTAAACCCTGTTTGCCTCAGTTTCCTCATCTGTGAAATAAACTGAAGAAATAAATGGCAAACCACTCCAGTATCTTTACCAAGAAAATTCCAAATGGGGTCAAGAAGATTTGGACATGACTGAAATGACTCAACAATAATGATGGGAAAAGCAGGGGAGCCATAGAGCTTGAACTATGAGAATATGTAACCTAATTTATCATTCTAATGCATCAGAGCTGGGAGAAACCATAGAACATAAAATGAATGTATCTGAAAGAGTAAATGCATATTTGTTAAGCACTTATATGTCAGGTAGATGTTAAGAGTTAGAGATGAAAACATAAAAGTGTCCCTCATACTCCTTGCCCCCAAGAATCTTACATTTTACCAAAAAAGAAGCCTAGGAAAGAGGTAGCCACCAAGAGGGTTTTGGTGAGTTGATCCACAGGGGCAGTTGTGTGGATCTCTTTCCAGAAGCACATAGTATTATTTATTTGATTATTGTTGGAGGAAGCAGATGGAAAAATGGAGGAGGGCAGCAGGGCAGAGGGGCAGGAAAGATGTTCTAAGCGGAGGACATGAAACCTCCCCTATTCCGGAGTCAATTGGATATAGCAAACTAGTGATTTTCCATAGACTCAGAAATCTCTAATCAACGAGGAACTCCCACCTGCAAAGCTATAGTTCCAAAAATGAATACATTCACTTTCCCTGAGTCTGAAGACATGGCAAATGTCAAAACACAAGAGACCTTGGAACAATGTCAGAGATAGGAGGAACCTGCTGAAGCCCTGGATGCATTCACATGCCTTAGATAATAATGTGACTTTGGGTAAGTCACTTATCTTTTCTTCAGCCTCAGTTACCTCATCAGCAAAATGGGATCTTGCCATCTCTAGATCTGTGATTCTATGATCTAATGCTGAATATTGGAGATAATCAAGATAAAAATAAAAACATTCCTGCCATTGAGGAGCTGACCTCCTGGAGGTGAGGGTGGGGATGAACAACTTTGTACACAGATAATCCAATTAGTCAAGCAAGAAGCACTTATTAAGCACCTACTCTGTACCAGGCACCCACTAGAAGGATGCTTGAAGAATGAAATAATTCTTACTCTCAAGAAACAAATCAATACAAAATATTTGCAAAATAAGTACTTTATAAGTCTTATGAGTTGTCTTCTCCATTGAAATGAAGGATTGACTTAAATGTTTCATGCCTTTGATAATAACAGCTAAAATTTATGTAGCACTTACAAGAAAACAAAGAGGGAACCCAGGATGATGAAAGAACTTTAGTCCACATAATAGAAGTATTGGGTGGAAGAGCTGTGGCTGTGCAGACTGGAGAAGACTTCAGAAGATTTTGCACCCTGTCTTCTTTCTTCATCCCAGCTCCCCCTTCTTCCATTGGTGAATTTCTTCCAGAGCCATAACCTCCATTAGAGGAAGGGTCCAGGTCATCTATCTTTCATCGTCTGGATTATATTGCCCTTTTGTTGTTGTTCAGTCCTTCCAGTCTCATCCGACTCCTTATGACACCATTTGGGGTTTCTCAGCAAAGATACTGGAGTGGTTTGCCACATCCTTTCTCCATTTTCTCCCGCCAAACTGTATCTCTTTGTTGTCTTCCCCATCTGAATGTCAACTTGAGAATATGAGAGACAGGAAAGACAAGAGCTGTCTTCTTTTTGCTTATATTTGTATCCCCAATCTTAGCACAGTGCCTGGCACATAATAAGCATTTAAGGAAGGTTTATTGACTTGTTGACATGATAGCTGTGCTCAAGTATGTGAAGGGTTGTCAGATGGGAGAGAGATTAGCTTGGTTCTGCTTGGTCCCAGAAGGCAGAACTGGAAACAGTGAGTGGAAGTGGCAGAGAGGCAAGTTTTGGCTCTAAGTAAGGAAATGCTTTCTAACAATTAGTGCTATCCAAAAAATAATCAGCCTCTGAGTACAAATGGTTTTCCTCACCCTGCCACCCCTGCACAGAGTGTTACTGATAAATGTGCTGATTAAATGTTGTTTGTCCTTTGTTTCAAAGAGGATCAATGACATCAAAAGGTAATGTCTTGACTCTTGAGTGAATTAGATTTTAAGTAAGGTAGAGGTGCACAGAATCATCAGCCTCATTCCCTTTTCCTGATCATTCAAGTCCAATAGCAAGACAAAAATCAGGATAACTGATGATGTCCTGGGATGCAGGGGATGACCTTGATGTCTTCCCTATCTGACCAAGCTCTCACTGCTCCACAGTGCCTGATTCAGCCTCCTTCATGACTGTTGGAACAAATTGTTCTCATCCACTCATTCTACCAGGGGAAGTCTTCGGTTGTTTGCAGCAGACATCCCCCTAACTCGTTGACAGTTTAAGGATTGTTGGTTTGGTCTACCAAGACAGTTTTACCAGAGTATGGATGAACATGCTACATTTCTTAGAGGCATAGGTGAGAGTTGATTGGAGGTAGATATCAAAGGTGGATAAGCAGCCCTGAAAAAGGACTCAGCAAGTCCTCATACCAGAGTGCTAATCCTCCTTGGATAAATGAATTAATACCAACCTCTATATTCTTCAAGCCAAGGCTGGCTGGCCACTTGTTGAATATGTGATGGAATGGGAATCTTGCTCATATCTAAATTAGACTTGATGGTCTCCAGGATCTCTTGTACTCTACAAATGACTGATGGTTCCTAAATTGCCGGGAGGTCCTGTTTTGTAGTCTACCAATACTATAATGGACTCATGTTTTCATCAACCAGGGTATCTCCTTTGCTGGGGAAGATTTCAACTCCTTCTGGACTTCTTGGACAATGAGATTCTTGACAATTTAATTTAATTCAACAAGAGGTTTATAAAACACCTACTGCTATAACCCCAGGCACCATGCTAGGTGCTGGGTGATAAAGAGACAGAAACCAAACCATCCCTTTTGCTCAGGATCTTACTGTGCCAGAGGATGTACACAGATAAGTAAATATACAAAATATGCAAAGTATGCTGGGGAGGGGGTCAAAATATGGAGAATATTGATAGTTATACCTTCTCTGAAAAAAACAAGATAGAAGAGAGTCAACAAAACATTAAGAAAAAACAAAACAAAATGAAATATTAAGAAAAACCAAAACAAAATAAAAAACTCTAAACCAAAACACTCATAACAGAAGACAGTTAAAGAAGGGGATATAGACAAGCAGGACAGTGTTGGAAGTATTGTGTAAAATTCAATAAACACTTAAAAAAAAAAAAAAACTCCTGTTCTTAATAGACTTCACTGGATCATCTTTTGGGGCTTTAACTTCTTTATCTATAAAATAAGGAAGTTGGACTTGATCTCTAAAAATCTATTCCAAGTTAATAACCTTAGGAACATTCTGGAGGTTCTATAAGTTCCTGAAGAAAGGCCAGACACTATTTCATTTTCCATTGTAGTTCAAGATCTTTTTTTGGTTCTCTTGACACTTTAAATTTCAGGATTTTTCCTTCATTCTGATCCAGTTTAGGCATAGTGGATGGAGGGCCGGATCTAGAGTTGGGAAGACATAAGTTCAAATCTAGGCTTAGATACTGGTTGGGCAAGTCATTTAACCCTGTTTGCCTCAGTATCTGCATTTGTAAAATTTCCTAGAAAATTTCCACTCCAATATCTTTGCCAAACAACCTCAAATGGAATCATAGTCGGACATGATTGAAAAATGACTCAACAACAATAACAACAATTCAGTCACACCTAGCCCTAAATAACTGAGGGATTCCTATTGTAGCTCCTATTTCTATTGATGAATCAGGTTTCTAGAACTAGATAAACTACAGCTTTTCCACAGGGTTCTAGAAACATTCCTGATGGGCAATTCTTTAACACCATTGTTCTTTTTTTTTTTTTCCCCTGAGTGTTCCTATGTTTATTTTTTAATAATATTTTATTTTTCCAAATATATGTAAATATACTGTAAAAACATTTTTGTAAGACTTTGTGTTCTAAATTTTTCTTCATCCCTCCTTTATCTCCCTCCTCCTCCAGACAGCAAGCAATCTGATATAGATTTTAATATGCACAATCCTTTTAAACATGTTTCCATATTTGTCATGTTGTGCATGAAAAACCAACCCAAAAGGGGAGGAAAAGCATGTGAAAAAACAAACAAACAAACAAACACAATGCTATGTTTGGATTCACATTCAGATTCCATAATTCTCTTTCTGGATGCAATGGGCATTTTTCATCCCAATGAGATGAAGAGCCACGTCCATCACATTTGATCATCACATAATCTTGTTGTTATTGTAACTCCACTATTCTCTGATCATGAAGAACTTTGTCCAACTCCACTGGCTTAAAACCCCTCTGGTATATTTGTCTTTAAAATTATAAACTAACAATCATTTAGCAAGCCAGCCTTAAGTAACTTTTAGAAAGAGGTATTTACAAAAGTAGTATAACTGGCACAAAGAGTTGGTACAACAAATACCTTTAAAAGTCTCTGTTATAACCTTCCACATGGTCCAGGGAAAGTGGATTTAAGCTTAGAAATGGAGAAGGTGTAACAATTCTAGGCCAAAAGAAGTTATTTTCTCCTATTCTTAAGAGTACTTAGGATGGTCCCCTTAGGCAAGGTGTAATCTCTTTGCTGTACTCTTTGTTCAGGAAGGGTCTGCTAGTGGAACCAGGGATGCCATTTATATATGATTCATATGGGAAGATGGAAGCTAAAGCTATTCTTGGGGGTTATGATGTTGGAATAGATGGTAAGCCCAAACATACTCTAGACCAATGATTCTCAAACTTTTTAAATAGGGGGCCAGTTCACTGTCCCTTAGACTGTTGGAGGGCCGGACTATAGTAAAAACACTCTGTCTCCGCCCCTCAGCCACATAAACATCCTCAGTGGCCTTATTTGGTCCACAGGGCCATAGTTTGAGAACCCCTGCTCTAGACCTTTCAAAACTGAAAAGTCTACTTACTCTCAGTCAAGGGAAAAGGAGACCTGGGTGAGGTCTTCCCTCCCAGGTGGGTCCTTGTCAGGGACCCATTCTATACTCTGTCCAATTTTTGGAATTTCCTCTTATCTCAACTAGATTGATAATTTATAAATAATCTCTAGGGCATGGTTGCTTGAAACTTTAAGGTTCAGAGCTAAAATGGGATGATGATGGTTAGCATAAGATTCTCTAATTCTGGTAATTTATCTTTTGTACCATTCTTTGTTCATCAAGCCATTTACACAATCATTCAGTCAAAAAGCATTTTATTAAATACTTATAACATTCCAGGCATTGTGCTATTAATTGGGAAAAAAAAATAACACTTCTTGACCTCAAGGAGTATATCTACTAATAGGAGAAACATGTCCGTAACTAGAAATGTACAGGAATATTTATAGGAAAGATAGAAGAGGAAGACAATAGCACTGGGATCAGTGGCAAAATCCTTTTTGAAGAAGGAGGATTTTGAGCTTACTATGGAATAAGTATTTAGCTAGGAGCCCAAGGACCCCTCGAAAGCTTTTAGGGGATCCATGAATTTGAGTAAGAAAAAAATGACATTTTAATTTTCCTTGACCTTAAACTTAAATTTAACATTTTCTTCAATTATTTAAAATGTTATCTAAGGAGAGGTGCATAGTTTGACTGGACTCTGCCAAAGTGGTCCATAACACAGAAAAAAAAAAAAAAAAAATATATATATATATATATATATATATATATATGTATATATATATATATATATATATATAAAAGAACCACTGTCTAGAAGAAAGCCAGGGAATTTCAGAAACAGAAT
This sequence comes from Sminthopsis crassicaudata, assembly GCF_048593235.1. Taxonomy (NCBI): domain Eukaryota; kingdom Metazoa; phylum Chordata; class Mammalia; order Dasyuromorphia; family Dasyuridae; genus Sminthopsis; species Sminthopsis crassicaudata. The sequence continues at coordinate 27,810,584 of NC_133617.1, read as the reverse complement.
TTGGGTATTTAGGGCAAAGACCCAGAGACAGGTCAGTGTAGCTGGATCATAGAGTATGAACTGAGTATAAAAAGTGGGAAGTCTAAAAAGATAGGGACAAATAGTGAAGAGCAGGTTGTATATTTGGTTCTGGAGGTGTATCTTGGTGTAGAATTGTTTTCATGTCTCCCCCATTAAATTATGAGCTCCTTAAAAGCAGGAGCTGTCTTCTGCTTTCCTTTGTATTTCTAGTATTTAGCACATAGTAGGTACTTGATAAGTGCTTTTTATTGTTAATAGGGAGTACTGAAGTTTATCAACAAGAATTACATGTCCAGAAGTAATTCTAACCCTAAAGTGCAGACTTTAGGAGAATCACTTATATAGCAGAATGGAGGATCAGTCTGAATGTAGGCAGAGCCACCAGCAGCTATTGCAATAATTCAGATGTGCAGTAAAGAGGGCCTTGCACTAAGATGGGAGCAATGTCAGAATAGAGAGGAGGATGTATTCAAGAGCTGCTGCAAAGGTGGAATCGACCAGAGATGCTGCAAAGGTGAAATGAACAAGAGATGCTACAAAGGTGAAATTGATCAGAATTGTTGCAAAGGTGAAATGGATAAGAGATGCTGCAAAGATAAAACCAACTAGAAATGTAAAGGTAAAATTGATCAGAGATGTTGCAAAGGGGAAATGGACAAAAGATGCTGCAAAAGTAAAATTGATTGCAAAGGGAAAATGGGCAAGAAATGCTACAAAGGGAAAGTGGGCAAAAGTGGACAAATGCTGCAAAGGGGAAATGAACAAGAGATGCTGCAAAGGGGAAATGGGCAAGAGATGCTGCAGAGGTGAAATGGACTGGCCTTGGTCATTCACTAGATATGATAAAAAAAGGAATCTGGGATGATACTAATGTTTTAAACCTGAGGTTACTGAGGGAATGATGATGTCCTTGACAATGACAGGATTGAGGTGTGTTATTATTGATCTTTTTCTTCTTCCTATTGACATATTTATTATTTGTACATAGTAGTTTAATAAATCTTCATTGATTAATGATTCAAATTTCCTCTGCAGACAATTAACATACATTGTATTAATTGATGCCTTTTGCCTTTCTGTCATTTTATGGTCCTCATCTCCCCATCCCCCTCCCAACAGGAAAAAAAAAATTTAACAAAACCATTGGATATAACACCTGCACCAGATGACCTAGATATTGTCAGTCTCCTGCCTTTCTTCCTGGAGACAAATTAAAAAGCTCTCAATTAAAAACCAACTAAACAAAAAACTATCATTTTGTGGTGTGGGTGGATAAAACAGGCTCTGGGTAGAGGACTTGAACTTAGTTCTTAGTTCTGATGCCTACTACCTGTGGAACCTCGGGACTCAATTTCCTCATCTGTTTGAAAAGAGGGGGCTGGACTAAGTGACCTCTAAGTCCCCTTCCAGCTGTCAATCTAGGATCCTATACAAGATCTTGGCAGGTGACAATCTCCTTGGGTCTGTTTGCTCATCTGTAAATTGAAGGGATTAAAGCATAAGTCAAAGGGCCTTTTCAGCTCTAGGTTCTGTGTGCAATATGTACCTTTTCTCCTCCCTTTCTGCCCTTCCCACTTGTCCAACCTTACTAACCCTACAAATGTCACTTCTTTCCAGAAGCCTTCCTTGATGCTTCCAACATTGGCTTTTCCCCCTTCCAATTTCACCTTGGACACAAGATAAAGTTTTGCTTGCTCCTCTTGGATTCATGGTGAGCAGCAGCATGGTGGAGACCATGCTACATTTGAATTCAAGTACTCCTACTTCTAATATCTTTTAGCCATGTGGCTCTGGCCAAACCATTGAGTCTTCTCAATGATCAAGTTTCCTCCAATTTGAATGTGGAACCAATAAGAGCACTGGATTCCAGGATTATTGTGAAAATCAGCCTTTATTTTGGGGGTCTGGACTTGGGATATCATTTATGAAGACGTTCCCAGATGAGAAAACTCTCTCTGCTCATAAAGCTCAGCACCTAGAGGGTTGTCTGGAAGCTTCCAAAAAGTGACTTGACCAGGGCTCCACAGCTAGAATATCAGAGGCTAGACCTGAATCCAGTCCTTCCTAGCTTTGAGGCTGGTCCCTCCCATTTTATATTGTCTCATTGTCATCATCAATACTTATTTATTATCATTAATTATTTGGGGTATGTAGCCACCCAGTACACACACAGCACTGGCCCAGTCAGAAGGTTTGGGTTAAAATCTTCTGATTTGGGCTAAAATTCAGGATGTACCAATTACTTTTTGTGTGACTTTGTGGACTTCAGTTTTCTTATTCTTAAAAAATAAAAGGCTTAGAGTAGTTGGCCTTTATGGTCCCTTTCACCTCTAAATCTAGTATTCTAGGAGGCAGTAAGAGAGGACCTTCTGTAATGTTGCACAAAACACTGGTAAGAACAATAGAATTGATGATTTTTGAAGTGCAAATATTATTTCCATTTCAGATAAAGACTATTAAGTTTCAAAAGCAATCATTGGCTATTTAATTGAGATAGTTTGATAGAAAAGAGCTAATCCAATTCCAATTGATCATTGATGGACAGAATCAGCTACACCCAGAAAAGGATCACTGGGAAATGAGTGTAAACTGTTAGCATTTTTTGTTTTTCTCCCCAGGTTATTTTAGCATTTTTTGTTTTTCTCCCCAGGTTATTTTTACCTTCCAAGTTCAATTCTTCCTTTGCAACAACAACAACAATAAAATTCAGTTATGCACATATATATTGTACCTAGGATATACTATAACATATTTAATATGTATGGGAATGCCTGCCATCTAGGGGAGGGGGTGGAGGGGAGGAGGGGAAAAATTCAGAATAGAAGGGAGTACAAGGGATAATGTTGTAAAAAAAAAAAAAAATTACCTATGCATATGTACTGTCAAAAAAAAGTTATAATTATAAAATTAATTTAAAAAAAATATATATATATATAAATTATATCCCAAAGAAATTAAAGAAGAAAAAGAACTCAAATGTAAACAAAAAAAAAAGTAATTGAGATAGTTTGACTATTTTTGCAAATTATATGTGCTGGGGTTATGATTTGAGCCCAGACTTCCTGACTCCCAATTCCTCCCAATTTTTACCCTACTCCCAGAGTTCCTTGAAAGCTAAAAGGGTAGGTCTAGTGCAGTCTTACTAATTATTAAAAAAGTAATAATAGCAGATGACACTTATATAGTACTTTTAAGGTTGTCAATGTGTTTTACAAATATTACTTCATTATCTGCACAATAACTTTTAGAGGTAAGTGTTATTATTATCCCCACTTTATAGACGAGAAAGCGTTAGACCAAGAGAGGAAAGCAACTATCCCAAGATCACAGAGGTAGTGATACAGGGCAGAAGTGAGATTCAAATTCAGGTCCTCTGGGTTAGCCCTCCCACCACACACCAAGTGTCCTCAAGACAAATTCATTAGAAATGCAAATATTGATTTAAGAAAGCTGGATAGGAGTTGATAAATGGATGGAAAGCAATCCATTTCCGAAGTACCTTAGTTAAAATTACATCCCTTGCCAAGAGTGCAGAAACAGGAAGCACCATGCTTGTAATTCTGTTGGATTTGACTTGACTGTGGAGTTTATTCTTCTCCTTAAAGCCTTTATCTATCTATCTATGTATTTTTCTATATATGTATGTCATGTATCTATCCGGTTTCTTTCTTCCACTACCAAAGACACTAATTCCAGCCAAACCTATAGGGTTTTAAGAACTTCAACATGAAAAGTCAGGATGTCTTGGCATGTGGGTAATCTGCTGTATATTGCCGAATCTCAACCACGACTGCTTAAAAAGTCAGAATTGTAAATTAGGAAAATCTACCCTTAAAATGGGGCAGAAGAATTCTTGGTAGCCCTTGAAAAATAAAAACCAGTATGGATGAAAGTGTCATTAACCAGTCATCCCTTTCTCAAGTCTAAGAGCTGAAGTGGTAGAGATCCTGTACCTGCAATATCTTCTCATCTCAAGGACACATAAAGAAGACTTAATGTAATGTGGAATACCCCAGAGGGGACAAGTTTTTTCTTTGTGGTAGCACTGTTACTGAAACCAGAGGAAGGTATTAGAAAAGAGGAAGGGAGAGGGAAAGGGAGGAGAGGGAGATGGAGAGAGAGAGAGAAAGAGACACAGATATATATATATATATATATATATATATATATATATATAGAGAGAGAGAGAGAGAGAGAGAGAGAGAGAGAGAGAGAGAGAGAGAGAGAGAGAGAGAGAGGGACAGAGAGGGAGGGAGAAATGTGAAAGGAGAAAGACAGGGAAGTAGAAACAAAGATAAATTGACAAAGACAGAAGGGAAGAGAAGAAAGATGGAGGGAAGGGGAGAAACAGGAGAGGAAGAAGAAGAAGAAAGGGAGGAGGGAAAAGAAAGGAAGGGGGAGAGAGAGAAAGAGTAAATGAATGAGACACTCAGAAAAAGAGAGAAATAGAGAGAAACCCATCCCACAACTGTTTCCAGGCGACACATGTAATCTGTTGCTGTCATACATACCCTTTCCCGTAAGACAGCGGGTCCCACTGGGAGAAGGGGCGAAGTGGAATATTTTATCAGCTGTGTACATATGTACAGGAGCCTGGTTGAAAAGCAAAACCTCTTTTTTCCTGTGAATAGGGGGAAAGAGGGAGGGACAAAGAAGTCGAGGCAATGGCGGGGGCTTATCTACATGGGGTGAACAACCAGTCTGTGCCAAGTGGACAATATTCCGACTCTTTCAGTCAGGTTTAGAAGGGAAAGGTCCACATGGAACAATACTTTGGGTGACACAGTATAACAGAGATATGTCTTCTTAAAAAAAGAAAGGAAGGAAGGAAGAAAATTCACTTGACATTTAATGATAATGACATTTAAGAAAATTCACTTGACATTTAATGATAACAAAAATAAAAATTTAGTTAGCGCTTTTAAAAGATTTACAAAATCATCTTTATACATATTCTCCTTTTGATCCTCACAACAACTCTGGGAGATGGACATTGTTTCTAGTCCCATCTTATGGATGAGGAAACGGATCTCTGATCACTTGCTCATATCACAAAGCTAGTGTCAGGGGTGGGATTGGGGTCCCAGTCTTCCTAAATGCAAATTCAGCACTCTCTTCCGCTATACCTGAATTGTTTATTTTTTTTAAAATGAGAGAAAAATCTTTCAGGGCTTGCTGTTCAGTGAATAGAGCTAATGTCCTGGCTTAAAGGGCCACATCCCCCAAATGTGAATGTCAAGATCCCATCTTGCGTTTCTTGCTAATAGACTTTTTTTTTTTTTTACAAGAAAAAATTCCTCTCTGTAGAACTGGTTTCCACATGTGAGGGTTGGGGTGGCGAGGATTGAGAAAATCTGGTCTTCCGCATCTGTGTCTGTATTTATTGGGCTCTGATTTGGAGACCAGAATGGGCTGAATTTGGATGGTAACAGGTGAGTGCGTCCTCTTCTTTATTTCCAACAAGCCAGGGCTGGAAGATGGGAAGCAGCCAGCTCTCCAGAGCCTTGCTGAGAAGGGCCAGCTGTGTACCTACGAAGCAGGAGTAAAAAAAAAAGAAAGAAAAAGAAAAAGAATGAGATCAGACACCATTACTGATCATAGACAGTTAGAAAGTACCCAGCCTTGGAAATAGCCACTAGCTCAGTTACCCAGGGAGATCAGCTATTTCTAACAAGTGACTTGAAAAGGAAACACGTTTATTAATCATGCTACCCATGAACCTCTGGTGAAGAGGCTTGGCCAGTGACAATTCCGTGTTTCTGTGAGCACCTCAGAAAGACTGAAGCTGACAGGATGCAGATCCTATTCTGGGGGATCAGCAGAAGTGGCTGGTCACTCACTACCGAGCCACGAGTATCCCTCGAAACGAGTTCAGGGACGGAGAGGTCTGAGGACGGGATGTGGAACTGACCAACTTCTCCGTTAAGTCCCCCAGTCCCCAAACACACCGGAGATCCCTCCCGCTCTCTGAGCTCATGAAAAAGTTTGGGGAATTAAAAAAATAGTCAGAAAGAGAGAGGAAGAGAAAGGCAAAGCGGGCTGGGAAAAATGAGAGGGGGGGAAAAAAAAGAAAAGGAAAAAAAAAAAGAGGTGGGAACGAGTGAGCCCATCTGGGCAATGCATCACATTGAAATTGTCCCGCATTAAAAATTCACCAGCCAGTGAATTTTCAAGGGATTTGTAGTAATTAGATGACAAAATGCCTGCAAATCTCAGGCTTGCCAAAGATGTTACTCAGGGGTCAAAGACTCCACACTTTCGGCTGGGTAATTTGTAAGTGTCAATCACACACAGCCATCAGAGAGAAGGAAAAGATCTAACTGCGGAATTCTAACTAAGTCCAATGTTCTTGCCTTCAGCCACCCCCTCGGCTGCTATCATCTCCCCTTCACTCCGTCCCCCCCACGCTCCCCCCGCCATTGCTTTCCCCTCTTTTATCAGAAGCACAGTCGGGCTGTGGCTTCACAAGGGACTTGAAATGGAGCTGATCGTTGTTGAACCCAAGTTGGGAACTTCTTTCTGTTTCCCAACAGATTTTTTTTGAAAGGGGAAGGTTTAGGTTTTCTCTTCTTCTTCTTTTTTAAATTCAATTTTATTATTTTTTCAAGGAACAAAAATCTATTTTCTCTTTTTTCTACCTCTCTCACTAGGAAGAAAAATATTCCTATTAGATTTTTAAAAATCAGAATCTCTCCATATTTTATTCAACTCATACATCCTGCCATACCTCCCCAACAAACCCATAATGCAATTCCCCCCATCAAAAAAAAACAACAACAACAACAACAAAAAACTCTGAGTTTCAGAAAACAAAAGGACAATTCCTTGGATTTTTTTAGGACCATAGTTTCAGAGCTTGAAGAATATTTGGAAATCACCGAGTTCCAGAATGTTAGGTGACCAGCTCAGGATCACAGAGACAGAATTTTAATCCAATCAATCAATCAATCAATCCATCAGGCTTTATGAAGCACCTTCTACACCGTAGGCAAGATGCAAGACATCAGGGATATAAAGACAAAAATGAAAGAATGCTTGCCCTCAGGGAGCTTATATTTGAGAAGGACACAAGTTCTTGATTTGGGGCCCTTGAATTTCTTTTTAAAAATGTTGATGACTGTATTTCAGCATTCCTTTGCAATCTGGTGCATTTTATTTCATGCCTTTAAAAACATTATTCAAGGAAGGTAGGTGGTCCAGTGGATAGAGCTCCAGTTCTGAAATCAGGAGGACCTGAGTTCAAATGTGAACTGAGACACTTAACACTTCCTAGCTGTGTGACTTAATCCCAGACAAGTCACTTAATTCCAATTGCCTCAACTAAAATAAAAAATAAACAAACAAAAAACATTATTCTGAGAAAGTATTTATAAGTTTTGTCAGACTGACTAAAAAAACAAACAAATAAACAAAGAAAACATTATTCTGAGAAAATATATATAGGTTTTGTCAGATTGACTGACTGCCCAAAGGATCCATGGCCCAAATAAGGGAAAGAAATCAGATTTTTCCCTTAGTTGACCTCAAATCCAGAACGAGGCTACCTGTGTCATCATATCCTGATGAAAGCCCGATCTTGCATTTCAGTCATACCATGAACAATAATATCACTTTAATCTATATTATATAATATGTAATAAATTATATAGAATGTAATATAATATGTTAATAAATCAACAATAACAACAGTCACAATGACATTTATATAGAAGATTAATTTGGCATTCTCTAATCTGAATCTCACAATAATCCCACATTATGAAAATGGAAACTCAGAGAAGGTGATGAGGTGCTGCTAGATCACACAGCCAGTTAGGGAAAGGTGGGATTTGATCTGGAATCCATCCCGACTGAGTCCCCACTCAGCCATCCAAGATCACTGGAGCCAAACCCCTCATTTGGCAGGAAGTTCTGCTGTGTTAAAGATCAGGTATGTCGATGACCATCGAGCAAGGAGATGACTGACATACAGAGGGGGACCTGTTCCAGAATATTGCCTCTCAATCTGCCTCCCCCCCACCTGTTCTCCTTGAAGTTTCCTACTTTTAGAACCCAGGGGGCATTCTTCATTCTGCCTTCTTGCAGATCAGTATTTATTAAGCACCTACTATGAGCAAGCCTCCGTGCTTAGCCAGGCTCCTAATTTGTCCTCTGAAGAGATGCTCTCCTCAGGCCTATGTTTTGTTTGAACTGTTATGGGGTGGGAGGGGCAAGAGAGGGGACCCAGAAAATGCTCATATTTGACGCTCTGCCCCTGGGCACGCACCATACTTTTCAAGGGGAGGATCTCATTCCACTGACTCTTTCTGATTAAAAATTTTCTGAAGGGAATAATGGGTTGGGGCCTCCCCAAGGGAAAGTGTCTGTCATTACATGTTTTCCAGGAACTCTTGGCTTGCCTGGAGCATGGGTTGAAAGCCAATGTTCTCCAAAGCCGCCTCCTGCTCCCGCCCTTCTCGGGCACACCAGCTGCGGCTGGCCAGAGCCTTTCTCCACTACCTGCCAGTGCCCGAGAGCTGGGGTGGAAGGTGGGCTGGCCCTTGAAAGACCCTCCATCTAACTTCGTTACCATACAGCCCCAAACTCCAGGTTTAGGGCAAACATCTTACACGGTTGACTTGGATCGAGCCTGGAAGCCACTGGGTGTATACACACACACACACACACACACACACACACACACACACACACACACACACTTTTCAGACGAATGACTGTCCAATCTCTTTCCTGCTTAATTATTGGGGCTGGGGAGGAAGGAGGACCCATCCTAGTGATGGGTGATTCTGATTCTCTTCCCTTCGTCCCAGCTTGGTGCCTCCATCACTGAGCCTTCTCCACTGGGTCTAACTGAGTGGAGGATTTACTCAAGGGGAAAATGAGAAAGTGGCTGGTGTTTCTTGGGAAGTGCCGGACAAGTCCTTTTGAGTGCCCACGTAAAAATCTCTTCAGCACTAGATGAGGAAGAGTAATAGTGAGTCCTCCGACCTGCAGGCGAACACAAGCGGCACCAAATGAATCCTTTCCAGGCTGCCGGGGATATATCACGAAGACTAAGCTCCCTGCTTCTAATACAATAAAAATTATTAACAACAACAACAAGTTGAGGTCATCCATTCTCCCAGCCTCTCATGAATATCTGCAGCCTCCACCACTCGCCTTCGAGGACTGGATTCTGGGACCTGACAGCAAAAAGGGCAGCCTGGACAGAGGAAAAAATGTTGCCTCTTGGGACGACCCAATTCTTGGGTTCAGTTTCTGCCTCCTGCTGCTTACTCATCCTGTGACCATGGGTAAGTAACTTAAACCCACCTGGACCTCATCGGTGCGATAAATGAGTCGGAACAGACAGCCTCTGGGGTCTCTAACAACTCCAGATCTAAGGTACTCTGGGAAGAGTGCTGTATTTGGAACCACAGGGTCTGGATTCAAATCCCGACTCTGAAACTTATTACCCATAAGAACACGGACAAGTCAGCTCCCCGATTGGAGGAGATTTACATAGTGATTTAACTTTGGCTCGAGGTTTACAAAACTTCCAAACCTCACAAAAGTGCTCCCCATTACAGAGGTAATGCCTTGGGTTGGTTGTAGCCATTGAAGGAAAGAAGGTGAACGGCTCAGGATCACACTGATGAAGAAGCTGGGACTGGAACCCAAGACTCCTGCCTCCATAGTATGTCAGCTGACAGTGACTGCTTTCCAAATGCAATTAGGAACTTGGGCAAAGGAAAAAGATCTGCGAGTTATTTGGTTCTGCAATTATTAGGTGTGAGGGGGGTGGAGAGAAGTGGGCAAAAGGACTTTTCAAATTGAGGTGAGCACAACAGGACAGTAGGAGGTGTGCAGCCAGTAGCCCTGGAGCTGAATCCGGACTTTGACACTTAGTAGTTTGATGGTATCTGGGCCCAAGGGTCTCAGATGGAAGATAAGGGGGTTGGATGGGAGGTGACCTCTCAGACCCCTTAAAGGTATATACCAGAGACCTAAGATGCTTCTTTTGTCTTTTGTGAGGGTCAAACCTCACGAACCAAAAATTTATGCCTTTGATGCTGTCTCCATTCCTGAGAAAACTGACCATTTCATGTTGTGAAGGCTCAAGAGTTTCCCACAAGACTGCAAACCTTCAGTGACAGAAATTTGAGCTGTAGAATTAAGGAGTATGCCTTGTGTCATGGCAAGAGTTAGGGGCAGATCTATTTCTTAAATCATGAGATGGTGGATGATACTTATTTGGAAGGCAAGAAGAGTAGTCCCTGGGGCTGCCACTGAGGAACTATTTGCCATGTGACCTTGGAAAAGTCAGTAGTTTTCTCAGGTTCTTTCTCAGATGTGAAATTTGGGTCTTTAAGGTCCTTTCCCAGCCCAGACATCCCCTGTTCTAATTCCCCTCCCAGCCCTGACATCCCCTGTTCTAATTCCCCTCCCAACCCTGACATCCCCTGTTCTAAGCTCCCTCCCAGACTTGACACCCCCTGTTCTAAGGCCCCTCCCAGCGCTGACATTCCATGTCAGGGCCTCCTGGTGCTATCTTTCAGGGCTATATGTTCCTAGACTAAAGTTCTTCCTTAATGGCTGGCATGTATAGCACATGCCCAAATAATAGTGTTCACTTTTGCAATCATTTCTTCCCCCCCCCCTTATTTAAAATTTCATTCCCCCCAATTACTTGTAGAACCAATTCAAATTTTTTTTCTTTAAATTGTGAGCTCCAAGTTCTCTCCTTCCCTCCCCTCCCCCTTTGTTGAGAAGGCAAGCAATTTGACACAGGTTATACAAGTGTAGTCAAGCAAAACGCATTTCCATGTAAGTCATTCTGTGAAAGAAAACATGGACAAAAAACTCTCAGGAAAAAATAAAGAAAAAGTATCTCTGATATGTATTCAGGCTCTAGCAGCTCTTTCTCTGGAGATGGACAGCACCTTTCATCCTAAGTCCTACAGAATTGTCTTGGATCATTGTACTGCTGAGAATAGCGAAGTTATTCATGGTAGGTCATGGTACAATATTTCTGTTACTGTGTACCATGTTCTCCTGGTTCAGAGCAGTCACTTCTGAAACAGCAGTGGAGGAGGCAGGGTAGCTCCTCACCCTCCGATGCCTCGACTACTCCATCTGTACGATGGAGACTGGGTCTCCTGATCTCCCTGCTTTGAGACATCCCACCTTTCAGCACAGGTTTATAGCAAATGACAGGCAGGTAGCTTTGGTCCCCTCCCTAGTGTACAAAATCTGCTATCTCGGACTTCTTTTATATATATATATATATATATATATATATATATATATATATATATATATATATTTTTTTTTTTTTTTTTTTTTTTTTTGGATATTTTTGTCTTCTAAGGCCCCTGCCAACATTGACATTCCCTGTTCTAAAATCCCTCCCACTTCTGTTATCCTCTGTTCTAAAATCCCTCCCATTTCTGGGACACACACACACACACACACACACACACACACACACACATCAGGCCTGAGACAACTCAGTGGTTTGGGGAGGGTGCTCAGTTAATTAAAACCACCTGGAGGACATTTATGGGGTACGCATCCCAACCAGTGTACTCACCAGCTGCAATTATGTCCTTTAGTAGGGAAAGCAGATGGGAAAATGGGAACGGAGATGAGGGTGAAGGGTCCTGACTGCCCACACTCTCAAAAAGAAAACCGGATTTCCCCAGGTGATTTCTCTTTCCTCCTGACATCACTTGACTGGTTTGTGAAATGAGGAACCGCCTTTTAGGGAGGAGGAAAGGGAGGCTGGAGAGATGAGGTGATTTTGCCCAAAGTCATAAAACTAGTAGGTGGCCTGGGGTGACTTCCAAACTCTAAATCAGCAATCTTTTCAATGTATCACTGTCTAGATCCCACCATTCAAATGGAAAGTTCTCCAGCCTTTCAAGTACCTTCTATTCTACAAAGTGTCCCCAAATTTCCACGTTTCAGTTACGGATACTCAGCACTGTCCTAAGACAATGGATGTCCTGTACCCACATTCATTATAAAGTGACTTTTAAGGAATGCTTCTACTCCACAAAATGAGCTCCTTACCCACTGGAAGGGTGATTGCTCTAATGTCAGGGGCCTAGAAGTGATGAATCCAACAACCACTAACCTTTAGGTTAGTGCAATTCACTGAGTATGAAGCACCTACTATGGGTCAGGGGCTAGGAAACAAAAATGAAAACTGACAGAGATCAAATTCAGAGTCGGAGGGGTTCCTGCCTTCTGGGGCGTACACGCCACGAGATGGGAGAACAACATGCTTGTAACACAGTGCCTGGAACATGCGTGTAACATGCTTATAAAGGTCAGTATCACGTGAGGTAGACAATGAGAGATTCGGAGAGAAAGTTCCAGGGATGTGGGAGGAGGCAGAGCCTGCCTGGGTGAGGACTTCTGAGGGACAGTGAAAGCTCCTTTGGTCCTGATGGCTAGTCATGATTGCCCCTGAGGGTCCCAGGCCAGGTCCCCCAGTTGCTGACTGCCAGATCAAAGGCCTGAGTAGGGGAGAAGGAGGAAGGAAGGGGAGGAGAAGCTGCTTATCGAAGACAAATGTCCCCAAACAATTAGGGAATGCAGCAAAGAAAATAGTATTATGCTGGCAAGGTAAAGGATTAAGCATGATTTATTCTCTGCTAATCCCCCCTAAGTACCTGTTAAAAACACAAACATAGCTCTCCAGTCTGACAGACAGAGAGAGAACACCCTGTCCCAGAAGTCTATGGGCAAAGGGATCCTAGAAAAGGGAGTGGTGGTGATGGGGTGACAGGGGGAATTTCCACCAAAAGCCACTCACTCCTCTCACCAGCGCTCCCGTGACTCACCTCCTCCTCCCGGGAACTCACTGGCACTTCCAACAACATTCTCCTTTAAAGCAAGCAGTCTTTTGCCTCTTTTTTTTTTTTTTTTTTTTTTTTAATCCCTAAGCACTTGCACACTACCTGACACATAGTAGGCGATTGCTCGGCACTTAAGGCTTCCAACGTTTCTCCTCAGCCTAAGCCTCCAAGGCACCCCCATTGGAATCCTCGGAGCACCCAGCCCTGGTTCTGCCACTCACTAGCTCTGTGCCCATAGGTAAGTCACATCCCAGGGCCTCAATGTCCTCATCTGCAGAATTAGGGCATCCCTGGTGCTTCTGTGAATGTGTGTGTGTGTGTGTGTGTGTGTGTGTGTGTGTGTGTGTGTGTGAGTGTGTGTATGTCTGTGTGTGTGTGTATGTGTGTGTGTGAGTGTGTTTGTGTGAGTGTGTGTGTGTGAGTGTGTGTATGTGTGTGTGTGTGTTTTGACCTTCTTCTAGGCAATCCCCCATTTCCCTGGGCCTCAGTGACTTCTTTAGGATGTTCAAGGCCTATTTCTGACATTACAGACATGGATTATAGTATTTCCAAGTCAGGAGTCCCGGATTTGGAGGCAGAGGAGTGGGGCTCAAGGGCTGCTTCTGCCCCTTACTCATCACATGACCTTGGGCTTTAAGTCATTTTAGCTCTTCAGCTTCCTCCCTGGTTGGACTCAAGGCTCCTTTCAGTTCTCCAATGAAGATGGGGGATTCTGTGAATGTCAAGGGGCCTCTTTCCTTATTTCTAAAATGAAGGGGGGGGGCGGTGTTAGGTCATCTCCAGTTCTGAATTCCCTCTGATACCATCTAGTTCCACGGAGACCTCTCCACCCCCCCCATCCAGCTTGGAGCTGACCACTTCCGGTGGGGTGCCCCCTACCTCCCAAGGCGGACCCATTGTTTTAGTCAGCTCTGCTCGAGCCTTTATCTCCCTTTTCCTGTATCAAAGGAGTCTCTGCATTCTCACCCACTGCTTCTCCTCCAGGGAGAAGGGATGGTGGGCGAAGGGGGGCGTGTCACGTGCCCAGAGCGGGGAGACTCCATCTCTCCCCCACCCCCTGCTGCCTTAGGAGCTTGGGCTGGTTTCTCTGCCTGCTGTCACCCCCGGCATTGGGAGCAGTGTTAAGGGCCAGAGTCCTTCTCTCAGGTCCCAGAGCAGGTGCTGGTGATCTCGGGTAACTAGTTGAGCCCTTCCGGCCCAGTGTCCTCAGGGGGCTGCCATACTGCCCTGAGGATGGGACTCTACTTAGGATGCACGCGGGTTTGGCTCGGTCCTCGAGCCAGAGGTAAGCTTCCCGAGGGCAGGGCCCACGCTCCGGGCACGTGACACCGCCCCTCCCCCTCCGCCCACTATCTCTGGACACTGACCCGGTGCTGGGGGGCTGGATTCGGGCTGCCTCCTCCCACGCCCCCTACCTCGGAAAAACAAGAGCAAGCCGAGCCCTAAATCACTCCGCCGCCCGCCCGGGTCGCCCCGGCCCTGTCCCCCTGCAGGCCGGGGCCTGCCCCTCCCAGGCCCGGCCGTTCCGCTCCTAAGTTTCAGGCATTCCAGTCACATCCTCCCCACACCTGCCCCCGCGGAGGCTGCTGTTCTGTTCCTTTCCCCTAGTCCCAGTTTGGGGTGAAAGCCTTCCTTATTAGTCAATCTGGATCCCCATTTACTGCGAATTACCTAGCTTGATTGTTATTCATGAGTGGATAAATCTGAAATCTCAGCCGGCTGCCAGGTGATTTCCTCCGTCTCCCGAATGCAAAGACTCAAGAGAGAACAGGAGGGCTCGCGCAGCCTTGACACGCTGTATCAATCTCCGGAGACAGGGATATCTTTTTGAAAGTGGCTGGCTCGCCGCTATAATTCAATTCCGCGCGGCCTGTCAGGGAGATGGGAAAATGGAGGTGCGGGCGGGGGGCGGGAGCCCGAAAACTGGGGGTTCGCTCCTCGCGGCCCGAGGCGCACGTCTTGGGGGGCTACGTCGGGGAGGGAGGCTTAAGACCCCCAGCGCTCTGGGAACGCCCGCGGAAGCAGCGGGGATGTCTGCGGGATGATGAGAGGATGTGACAGGGCGAGATAGCGGGAGGCGGCGGGGGCGGCGTGGGGTGCCCACTTCGACTAGAGAGGCCGGGGAGGGCTTGGAAATTGGAAAGGAGCCGGAGGAGGCGAAAGCTCATTATAGGAAACGCGAGGCTCGGGTGGGGGGGACGGGAGCCGAAATAAACCCAACGGGAAGGGAGGCAAAGCCGGCGGGGCTGGGGCTCATCGGATAGTTATGGGAGAACAATGGGGTGGCGAGTAAACCCGGAGGGTTAGAGGCGGCTTCGGGGGACAGGCCCCGGGCCGCAGGATCACTGGCGGGAGGGCTGCCGGGACCTCAGGACACACGGAGGAGAGGGAGAAGGGGACTCACCCGCAGCTAATCTCTCAACCGGCCTGGAGGAAGCGCAGCCTCCGATCCGGCACTCGGCTAAAGTCGGGAACAGAGTCCCCGAAAGGGGGAAATGTACAACTACTGCAAACAAATAGGGGGAGGCAACCACAGAGCCACAGGGAGCCGCGGTGGGCTGGGGTCGTGACTTCCCAATTGTGGGGATGGGGTGTCTATTATATTCTCACCTCTGAAAATATCATATTTTATAGTGTTTTATTTATAAATTTATACTTTATCATATTATTAAATATTATATTCTCACCTCTGAAAATATCCCTGGAATAACTTGAAAATGAGATTTCTGACAAGGGAAAAACATGACCCACCCCGGCCTTACAAAAGCCTGAGGGTTAACCAAGAATACGGAAATAAGCGTCTACTGGGGGATCCAAAAGACATAGAAACCGGGAGATCCAGATGTTGGTCAATCAGGCAGCCACCACTAAACATAAATATGATGATGATGAAGATAATGATTATTATTATTGGGAGTTAATATGATCTAGTTGATACAAGGTAGAGAAAGGAAAGACAAACTTCCAATCTTGCGACTGGCACTTAGAGCTCTAAGACCGCGTGGAGTCTTCATCTCTGAGCCTTGGTTTCCTCATGTGTAAAATGGGACACTAAAAGCCGTATCTGCCTCATAGGGTTATGGGAAGGCTCTAATGATAGAATGTGTGCAACGTGATTGCCCAATAGCATGGCATTATATAAATACTAAAAAGAGCAACTACAATAAGAAGTTTCAGTCTGCCTTTTTATTAAGAGGGAGAGAGCGGTTACCCCTGCAAACTGGTGATTGTTTTAGAGCTGGATTGTTTGGTGTTAGCAACGAAACCCTCATTTCACCCAGTCTTTGGGATGGAGTTTCATGGAGGGCTAAAAAACTACCCACTCCCCTGCCCCAAAGAGATCAGCTAGATAACCTCTTGGTACCCAGGCAACTCCTTAATACTAGCAAGGAAACTCCCTCTCTCGATATTGATTGGGAACAATTCTCGGTCTTGGAGAGGGTGAGTGCCCAGGGGTACCCAGTCAGCATGAATCAAATTTAAACTGAAGTCTCTTTGTCTCCAAAACTGGCCCTCTAGCTACCATGCCATTCTGCACCTCAATAACTATAACGACAATAATAATTATCATTTTCGGTGCTCTTTTTAAAGTCTACAATGCTGGGAAACCTGCGGTTGGTCAACATTCTCTGGTCCACCTGAGCATGAATTGGAGCTGGGATGGACCAGGGAGCGCAGGAGAGACAAAGAGAGCCGAGCCCTCCAAGTAAGAGGAAATTAGATTGCCAGAGCTGGTTTCCACCTGGGTGCCTGGAGAAAGCCATCTGAGTCCCTTGGCAGTGCCCGATACTCCCTGAAGACTGGCTGAGAACAACAGCAATCAGGAAGATTAAATTCACCTTCCAAGTTAGAATTTGATTTTTAATAGCAGGGGAATTCTGGGGCTCCCCTGGCAAGAAATCTTTGAATATCTTGTTTCCTCTGAGTACAAATTCAGGACTACCTGGGAAGATCCAGCCCCCTCTTCTCCACACCTGCCTCTAGTCCTCATTAGCCTGGTAAGCAACAGCTCTCCAATTTAGAAGGCAGGGGAAAAATTTGTTCCTGTGGGACACCCAATTGTAGGCCTAGAGTATACGGCATGGGCAAAAAAAAATCAGCAAGAATAATAATAAAGGGGATTGTGTTTCCAAAATATTTTCCCCCTTCTTATGGGTTCAACATTATCTGTTAAGGCTCTCTTGGCCAGGCCGGGCAAAACCAATGCTTTAAACAGCCTACTCCATTGTAGGCTGAATATGCTGGGGGGAAAGAAGGGGCACAATTACTGGCCAGGGAGATCCTTCAAAGGAGTTAGAGAAGGCACAGTACTGATTCACTGAGGCTTCTGTGTGTGCTCCATCTCTTTTTTTCTTGGCCCGGGTGACTGACCTGAATTTTTGGGCTCTTATGTTGCACGCAATGTGGTCTCAGGGTCATGGGCAGGAAGAGACCTAGAAATTATCTGCTTCTACTCTCCCACTTTCTAAAGCATAAACTGAGTGATTTGGCACATGGAAGCAAATGAGGGTAGCATTCTGAGGATTGTAGGTTTAGAACTAGAAGAGGTGATTCTTTGTCGTTATATAGTTCAACCTCCCTATTTAGAATGATGAGCAATCTGGGGCTTAGTAAGCTGATGACTTTGCCCAATGTCATGTCAGCAAGTGGCAGAGGCGAGACCCGATTTCCCATGATATCTCACAGCCTTCCCAAGGATGGAAGCTCCTTGAGGAAAGGTTCTCGTCTTTGTCTTCCCCACACTAGCACATTAGGTGCTTAATAAATACTTATGGAACTGAATTAAGCAACTGACTTCAAGATAGTAAAATGAGATCACAGGAGAACTGGGATTGGAAAATAGATCTCCCGAGCTCCAGAATTTGAAAGTCTTTCTGCTAGATCACAGTGCCTTCATAGATCCTTTTTATCAGAGCAGGGAAGCTATAATAATCATCTTTTGCAGGATCCTAGACCTAGATGGAATATTTGTCTCGGGAAATAAGGGAACTGTAAAATGGAACCCCAAGACATAGGCAGTGTGAAGAGGAAAGCTGTTAGCAACAACCCCCCCAACTTGCTTTTATTTTCTATATGCTTACATATGTACATATGTTGACTTTAATCATTATCTAACATAAGCACTCTGAAGGCAAGAATTATTTCTTTTTTTCCCCCTTGGTATCCCCAGGAGCAGATGAGAGATGTGTGAGATAGAGGAAGGATCTAGGACGGAGTCCCACCTCTGACACATCTTGGTGAGTAACGGTGGACAAGCCATCTAACCTTTCGTGCTCTGGGCAACTTTCTAAGACTCTAAGTTCAGAGCAGATGCTGACATGCACTGGGAGAGGAGATTTCCTCAACAGGTAGCTCCCTATAGCAATGAAATGACAGACCAGACATTCTCATTACTCAGGCCCAGGAAGCAGCACAGAACACCATCGGCATTTCATAAATGCTTGTAGATTGACTGCTTTTTCCATAGAGAGGAGATGGTAGGAGAGGAGAATGCTGATCAACCTTGCCACCGCAGAATGGAAAGGATGGCCCTGATATAAATATTGGAAGCTGCTTAAGGGACTGTGCTTCTTGATAGCAAGGGATGGTCACACTCTGCTGAAGGAGAGAGGGAATCATGGCCTTCTCTCAGTGCTCAGCCAGCACAGGCCAATGTTTGGAGTTCTCATTGTGTCGCTGGAGAGACTGGGTTACTTGGGATCAGGGGTTCTGAAATCATTTTTAGAGACCCTTCTGCAAGCTTGGGGAGGCCAAGGACCCCTTGTCGGAATCATGTTTTTAGATGAAGAAAAACAAAGATTTACAAAAGAAAACAATTATACTGAAAGAGATACTCCCATTTTAGTTCATGGACTGTTGAAATTTATTCATGAACTCTTGTTGGGGGGGGGGTGTCTTGTGAAATCTAGATTAAAAATTATCTTCTACCTTACATCCTTTGCTCTAGACCAGGGGTTCTCAAACTACGGCCCATGGGCCACATGTAGCTCTCTGAGGACATTTATCCGGGCGTTGGGTTATGGCAAATGGGTTGAGGGGCGGAGACAGAGTGTGAGGTTTTGTTTTTACTATAGTCCGGTCCTCCCACAGTCTGAGGGACAGTGAATTGCCCCCCCCTATTTAAAAAGTTTGAGGACCACTGCTCTAGACACACTTGGAAAGCATGATTTAGTTGGAGATGCTATGAAAGCCTTAACATTTGTCTAGCCAATGAGGGGGCAGTGACTGGTCCCAGGTCAAGCAGGCCCTGAAGGTTACCTGTGTGAATATAATTCAGGCCAGCCAGCCAGGGGCTGCACTAGGTGAATAAGACATTGAGACAAAACAGCCCCTACCTTCTAGAAGTTAATATTCTACAAGGGAGGGATGAAATGTATACACAGAGAAGTAAATACAAGATAACTTGAGGAGGGAAAGAGTATGACTGGGGATATTAAGAAGGGCTTCTTGTAGGAAAAGATACTTGAGGGGAGCCTTAAGAAAGGCTCTGGACTTTCAGAAGAAAAGGGCAAAAGAAAATGAACACAAGAAACAGGGGTCGGCCTTGACCAAGACTCCCAGATCATTGCCTCAGTTTATCTGTTCTTACATTCAGCGTATTTCACTTAGGTGCTCCACCGGCAACAGGGGTCAGAGATCCTCAGGTGTCTGTATGGATTACATATAGAACAACACAACCCTATGCTCTAACTCAGCATCCACAGAGTACATGGAAAGACTATTCATCCAGCAATACTGTCAATATGTTGTCATCGAATGTTCCCAAGAGTGAGGGAATTTGAGAACAGCGTTCAATCAGTAAATTAAGCCGTCTTCTTTTTTAAAGACTCTGCAAAGTTCACTGGTCAAAGACCAGCCAATGGCTGTTTCTCCAGCAAAGTCACCCCTTTAAAATTCAGGGTCAAATCCCTGAGTCTTAACCTAAGGCCTGCCCCTGCGACTCAGAATGTTATCCTTTTGCCTACTGGACAGTTCTGAGGGCCAAACCCTTAGGACTCTAAGGGCCTGGGAAACTCAGAAGATGAAAAGACTGAGGAATAAGAAAAAAGATGGCCATCATTCATTCCTATTTAAATAAAAGCCCTTTAAGAGTAAGATTTCTCCCTTTCTTCTCCTCCTTCCTTCCCTCCCTCTGTCTTTTCTGACACACAGCAGGCTGCAATCCAGTCCTATTCCAGTAGAGCAAGGTATCAAATTTTTTCTTTTTTCTTTTTCTTTTCTTCTTCTTTTTTTTTTTTTTTTTTTTTTTTTTTGTGGATTGACAGTAATGCTGGATGAATAAACTCGGCAGAGTTTTCCTTTTCCTACAAGAAACCCTTCTATCCCCAGTCCCAGTCTCTCCCTCCTCCAGAGTAGCTTATAGAACCCTTCTTAGAACCATATTTTTAAATGCATAAAATAAAATAGATTGGATTACAAAGGAATTATTATTATAGTGAAACAAAGAAATAACATTCTTCTCCCATCCTACTTCATGGATCCCCTGAAATGTCTCCATGGATACCTAAGGGGCTAAGACTAAGGCACTAGTTAAGAGCTCTCATTGTCAGAATGGGATCAATCCCACAAAACTCACACTGTGGTTGTTGGGATCAAATCACAGACTATATACCCCATGCTCTGCAGATCTTAGGGTGATGTGAGTGTCCCACGTGATGGATGTGTGGTCAGTAAGCTACTTGTACCACAAGCTAAGGATGTGTCATAGAGTGCAAGCCCTGGTAAGAAGATACCCAGGACAGGCAATGGGATGAAAGCAGGGGGTTCAGAAGGTTTTTCAGCGAATCCCCCCCCCCCAAGAACCCTCTGTTGACTACTAACTCTGTTGAGTTAGCAAAACTCAAATATTTTCCTTTTTGGATTTTGGGGGGTATAGGACAGCTGGGTGTACTGTGTTACATGGAGGTTATTGGTAACTTTTCGGGATCCCACAACCTACGTCTTTAATCCTGATTCCCACTGTGACTCAGTGTAGGGGGAAATATACGACTGGAAGGCAAATTTTGGATTTTCTTTTTGGATCTCTAGCGCTTGGCCTTTGTACTATCTATGCACACGTTTGTATGTGTTTGTATATGTGGACAGTGAAGTCCTGTGATTTCATCAATATGAGGGATTCTGGGTAAGGAAACGTCTAAAGAAAATAACAACTTGTTATACAGCTGAACATCTGAGAGTCGTCTTGAGCCCAAGTCCTTCTGGCTCCAAGGGAGACCCTTTATCTGCTATAAGTCACACTTCCTCTCCTTGCCCACCAGAAGTGCTTAATAAATGCTTACTAAGTGAAGGACAAGTGCTCTTCAGTCTCAAGAAGGTTCTTTATCTGCTCTGACACACACACATCAGATCCTTGCCCATAATAGGTACTTAATAGATGCTTTCTGAAGGAAGGAATGATAATGGAAAGAGTGTGAGATTTTTAAATACAAATCTGGCTCTCTAGTTTTGGTATTGTGACCATCTTCTTCATCTGTAAAATGGGAATAATAGTAACAGCGTGTCTGTCCTAGGGCTGTTGGAAGAGTGTTTGCAAACCTCAAGAAGATTATAGAAATGTGAATTACTAATATCATTACTGCAAGAATGGGGTCTCTTTGGTACTCAAGACTCGTGTTCTTTCTCATTGTGTGTCTCGTTTTTCCCCCGTCTTCCTTACCTAATCTTACCCATCCTTAAGGACTCAACTCAAGACCACTTCTACCATGGAGCTTGTTCAGGTTATTGTAATCCCCTTCCCCCATTCGGAAAGCACAACACTTATAGTCTGTGTCATTCATTTGGAAAACAATAACATGGTGGCCTATGGCATCCGCTGCAGTGACTGTTGTCTGGTTAGTTATTTTTTTCATGTATTCTCTCCTTAACTTGTTTTATAAACTCCACGAGGCTGTCTGGTGCTTCTGGAGAACCCTCGCCCTCATCTGCCTCTAAGTGGGGATTCCTTTGGTTCTCTGTGGAGCTCCCTTTCTAACCCTCAAATTCAGTGATTCTGCAGATCTAGCACGTAAGTGTTCAATAAGCTGATGGAAGGGACCCCGGAGGTCATTTATTTAGTCCAATTCGATTTCATAGCCCTTAGTGCAGTGCCTGGCACAAAGGAGACTCCTAATATATGTTTATTGGTTGATTAGCACAATGCCTGGCACAGAGTAGGTGCTTAATAAATGTTCACTGAGTGACCAGCACCGAATCTGGCACAGAGTGGGCGCTTATTAATGTTGGATGACTTGATGTTTTCAGAGGAAAAAATTGAGCAGCCATCAGGGAGAAGGGGGAAGAGTGTTAAATTTAGTCAGAGGGCCCGAGTTCAAAATCTGCCTGTTAGTTGACCCCCCGTGTGGCCGTAAGTGAGTCAGGGAAGCTCATTCTGGCTTCCGTTTCCTCCTCTGAAAGGAAGGGGCTTCAGCAGATGATCCCCAAGGTGTCATCAATAACCCAATCCATGCGCCCATGACCTCTTTATGTACATGGAACATGGCAAGGAGGGCCCTTTGAGAACAGGGGCTGTGAGTGGGGCTCACAGACTTTGTGTCCTCAGTACCTAATTAGCAAAGGGCCTGGCACTTAAAGACAAGTGACTTCCATGCCAGAAGAAATCTCTGCCTTCACCTCTTCAACCTTCCTCTGATGTCTTCCCCCATTAGAATGCAAGGAAGCAGCTGTGTGGCTCAGTGAAGGGCACCAAGTTTGGAGGCAGGAGGACCCGAGTTCAAATCTGGCCTCGGACCCTTACTATCTGTGATCCTGAGCAAGTCACTTAATCTGTCTGCCTCAGTTTCTTCCTTTGTAAAAATGAACTGGAGAAGAAAATGGCCCCCACTTTCAGTATCTCTGCCCAGAAAACTCCATGGCCAATATGGTCTGCCACAAAAAATCAGACAGGAATGAATCACAAAATTAAAATCTAAGTTCCCTGAAGGGTATCTTTTTTTTTTTTTTTAAACTTGTATTTGTATCCCCAGCACTTAGCACAGGGCCTGGTACACAGAAAGTGCTAAGTGACATCTTTGTTGCCTTGCCTGGACAAAAGACCTGCTTCCTCCTGGTTCTGCCACTGACCTGCTTTGGGACCTCTGGCAGAGTCACTATCATCCTGCCTTTCTTCAGTGACAAACTGAGGGAGGGGATGGGCTCTTTTCCCTCTTGATTCTAAAGTTCCATGGTTCTAGATGGCTTCCAAGCTCCTCTCCCACCCCAGTGTGGTTCCCCACTCTCAATGCTAGCCCCGGTGCAAGGAGGGTGAAAGAGATGTGACAGAGGAGCCCAGGACACATAAAAGGTCTGTTCCCTGATTCTATCAGAATGAGAGACTGAATTTCTCCGGAGCCACCAGGGATTTTCTCCATTCCCCAAAGAGACTGTTAGGAATCCTTTCTCTGACAAGAATGTTAGTAAGTGCCTACTATGTGTCAGGTACCATGGCAGAGGCTGGAGATGCACATACAAAGAAGCCAGCTGCTCTCTCTGGGGTACTTATATTCTGCTGGGTAAAAATTGAAAAAGGAAACCAAGTCCCTACTTTAAAAGGCTAGAATAAGCAAATGTTTCTCCCTTCCCTCACGAAGCCCAGAGGCAACTGCTATTTCCAACTCTACATGTCCAAAAAAAAAAAAAAAAATTGCGAGGTTTTGGCTGAAACCCAAGAATGGGACATTCCGGCCCCCAAAGATCATTTGCACAAAAGCTGCAATTAAGTCAAAGTGGGGGTTTATTAAGGAAGCCAGAATGAAATCTCTGCAAATGCTATAATTAGATTGCATCGTCCCTCCTATTTAGCTACTAAACCGCAAGGACCTGTGGCCTAGTGGAGGGCGCTGGAACAGTCCTGCTTTCCTGCAGAGGTTCTGATGGCCAGGGCCTGCAGCCTCAGAATACTCCGCTGGACAAAGCAAACGGCAAAGAGGGGGTGGCCATTCTGCTGGGGGAAGGCCTTCCCTACTCTCCTTCCTTCCAGTCCGGCTGCAGGGATAAAACAAGGCTGGTCTGGGAGAAAAAAACAAGGAGGGCTGTGAGCCAAAGTCAAGTGGAAGCTTATGGGCCCTGGGGGGTCTACAAGCAGGGTCTGGGTGACCACCTGTAAAGGAGAACATGGTGTTTGAGTTGACAGAGCACCTCAAAGGCTGCCTAGTCCAACCCCTAGATTTTACAGAGAAGATGAAGTGACTTCCATACTACCGGGGGGAGGTGTCACACTGGCGGGACATGGAGCCCCGTCCTTCTTATGACTGCTAAGCCTCCATTTTCTGGAAATGCTCAGGCAGCATTACTCATCCCTACTTCTCCTCTCTGCAGCAGCCTTGCAAGACCTCTGCCCGGGGTCCCTCTCCTCCAGTCGGTTAAGTTCTTCCAGGAACCTCCATTGGGAAGGCCTCGGCCTCGCCCGCTCTTCCACTCCTGCCTGCCACATCCTGGGTACTAAACACATGCTTCCCGACCAAATGTCCGGCTTCTAGGGGAGAGCTCCCCTACAATCAGGGGTGGGTAGGCAAACTGGACCAACTGCTTTCCCTCTCTGGGCTCTATATGCAAAATCTGGGGCAGATGCTTCCTGCCTTTTCATCCTAACACTGATTCTGTGTCCTTTCCACCTTTGAGGCACGTCCTAGACTTGCGGATTGATTAGAAAGTGACTTCACAGAGCATCTCTCTAGGCCAAGGTCCTCATATTTAGAGGACACTTCCATGATTTGCTCAGGGGTGTACAGGGCCAGGATTAGAACTCAGGGCCCTTCACTCTACATTCAAAGTCCCATGCCATTACATATGATGCTTGCTGATGGCTTTAAATAGATGCTAATGATCATTTTAAGGAAAAGTCCATTTATTCCTATACTCTCGAGTGTTTTTATGGAGGCTGGATTTTATCAAATGCTTTTTCTGCACCTATTGAGATAATCACATGATTTCTGTTAGTTTGATTATTGATATAGTCAAATATGCTAATAGTTTTCCTAATACTGAACCCTTCCCGAAGAAGTCTCTTCCCTACGTGTTATGTTTCTCTATGGCGTTTTCCGAAGCAACGCTGCTCTGGCCCTGTGTCTGCCCTCTGCTTTTGGGTTAACGTTCATCACGGCATCTTTAGGTGGTTCAGCCTGTCCGGGCACCGGCCCCACTACTCAGCCCTCACCTCCCGAGTCTCTGGCGCAGGGCTCCCCTTGCCGTCTCTAACAATTAGCTGTAACACATGTACCCGCTTGGGATTAATTGCATTTGATATTTAAAAACAAAACAAAAAAACACATTAGATTTCTTTTGAGTTAAATTATCTGAAAAATTGTCCTGTAGCAAGCTGCTGAACAAGAAAAGGATCATTAAGGGGGAGAAGAGGAGTGAGAGCCCTTCATTAGGGGCTGGGGGTAGGGACAAAAGACAAGGTTTCCAGGATGGGAGAGCCCCAGCCCATTTTTTTTTAAGATGAACACCAAAGGGTTAAAGTCATTTTCATTAAAATTTAAATTTCAGCAGGCGATCTCACTCTGGCTCTCTAGCCCTCCCTTCCTCCCCTCCCTTCCCCTTCCCCGGTGCCTCTGAACGTTAGGCTGGCAACCATTTCATATTTCAATCTCGGCAGAACAAATTGAATTAGATGTTGAAACCAAACTCGGCTCTGTTCTCCAAAGCCTACATGCTCGGCTAGCGCTAATCCTTTTCGTTGCTGCTGCCGAGCACCAAGAGGCTCAGCAAGAAATCTGCCCCACCACAAAAGACAAAAAAAGGGGGGGAGGCGGGAAAAAAAAGGAAGCATGTGGGTTAAAAAAAAAAAAAGAAAAAAAAAAAAAAACACCACCTCGCTAAAATTGCCTTCTATTTGACACTTGGGCCTTAGAGGGCTGGAGACAGAGCCCATGGTCAGGAAAAACCAACCGTGAATGGAAGGAGGATTTTGCCCCTAGAATTATGCTGTCTGCCTTCGTTGCCCAAATTACTTCTAGGGAGTGAGCGGAGAGTCTCCCCCAGCCCCCTCCTCTCCCACCTCCCTCTTTAAACAATGACAGGAGGATCTTGCACTCTTACTGGAATTTCCAAGCTCGAGTCGGAATCTCGGCTTTATCGTTTTTACATCATGTTCTCCCCATCGATGCCCGTCTTCTACCCTCCCCCTTTCACTCCCTCCTCCCGACTCCCCTTGGTATTTCCAACCCCAGTATGTAAATCAGACATGAGAACGGCAATTGGAAAGTTTCCGATGGGGAGATACATCACTGCCACATCACTGCCGGGCCTGTCCTCTCAATTTCACACGTGGAGATCATCACTTTGCTACTGACCTTCTTTTTAGACTGGGGGGCTTGTCTGGGTTCTCAGGGCAAAGGGTGCAGATCCTGCTTTGATCAAAGACAGAAAGGGACGTTTATGTGAAATCCCCAGGACGCGGCAGGTCAAAAGCAGAAGACATGAAAAAAGCCGGAGAGAGCTAGCCCACATGATTAGGGTCAAAGAAACACATACTATCCCAAGGTCAAAAAGGAATCTGCTGCGGCCATGGCCGGTGAGGGGCCCTCCGGCCTTCCCTTCAAGGGAAGCCTGCTGCCTCTGGAGGAAGCTTAAATAAGACTCTACCTTCATTTTTACATTGTTTCTTGGCATCCTCTCTGTCCCCTTCCCCTCCCCAGGATGCTCTGATGGGCATGAGGTTCCTGATATTCAGCCTCCGCTGGCCTCCTTGCCACTTACTGCTCCCATGTCTGCCCTTTAGATCAAAGCAGAACCACTCTAACACTGCTGCAGAGCAGAGCCCTCGGATACTTAACAGGGACCGCATCCTATACCGAGGAGTCCCTAGCACTTTCCACTGACCCTCATGCATCGTACTCAGAGGCCCTTTCCCAAGCTGCTTGTCCTCTTTCCAAATTATCAACATCTTCCCAAAAGTAACATGCCCCAAACCAAAGGCCACAGTCCAGCTGTGTTCTGACCAGAGCAGAGAGCACCAGGACTAGCACCTCCTCATTCCTGGAAGTGATGGAGTCCAGCCAAGGTGCCATGACCCTTTTTTTGAGGAGGGAGGACTCCTAGATTATACTCTTGACTCATACCGAAGTGCCCTCTCAAATATTTAACAAAATAAAAAATACGATACAACACAGACGATGTTGATATATGGTTTTCTGAGTCAAAATAAATGCTCAGGAATCTTTATATATGGGTTAGTGGAGTGTGACATCACTAAACTAGATGCCTTCGGGGTCCCCTCTCAGCTCTAACTCTATGACTTTATTATTGCAGAGATTATTTAGTTCAACTCTTTAATTCTGATGATGAGGAAATTAAGTTGAACAAGGTCATACAGATGGCTAAACAGATATATCCTGTGCTGTATGGTTCTCCCTCGTCTGATGTGGGTTTATGATACCCTCTTACTTAGATAATGGTTGTGAAGTTTGTTTTATAAACTTGGAGGGGCCATAAAAATGTGAGTGAGTAATATTATATTAGTTATAACCAACATTATGGGTAATGTTGAACAAATGGTTAATATTGGACATTAGCCGGATAACATGGAATTATTTGCCTGAAGGTTTGTTCCATGAAAATGAACATATATGAGCAATTCAATCCTGAAAAATACAATCATCATCAATCTCCATTTACCGCACACCTGTCAGGTGTGGGGCCCTATGCCGGGTGCGGGGGGCACAACGAAAGGAGTGCTCATGCCGGAAGTGGGCATCTTCCGTTACTAGAGTTTATTCTGAGTATTTATACCAACACTTGGGGGTTGTTGAACACTACCTGTCATCTAAATATGTTCTAAAAGTTTCCAGGAACGGTAGAGGTTACAAAAGGCTGGCAAATATCACCTGACGTCAAGATCCTTATGCAACATCTAGGTGAAAGGTTCCAGAGTCAAACCTGCGTCAACTGATCTTCGCCTTCTCTACCTGGTCATCCGGGTGTGACGACTCTATGCTTGATAACAACAACACGAATCCATCAGCCGCTTGGCCCTGGAGCTGCTGAGGTGATGGGGATGATGGCCAACGCTGCTCACAAACAGAATCGCCCACTAAATGAGTCCGAATGTTAAAGAGCCACAAGGATCCAGCCAGAGGGAGGAAAGTCTGCTCTGCTCATCCCAGATGGTCTCACAGCAACGTGGGAAGCCAAAGATCCAGAGGCTGGATTTGTAGTGGCGCTGGGCAAGACGAGACGTTGTAATACTATATGTCTATATACGACAATACATATGTATAACACTAAGGGCTTATTCCGAAGTTTATTAGCAGTTTACACACTCTTAGCATAACGCATGTTAGCATACTGTATATTAGCTATTAGTGAAGTGCAGGGGTTCTCAAACTACGGCCCACGGGCCAGATGTGGCCGCTGAGGACATTTATGCCCCCACCGGGTTATGGCAAACGGGCTGAGGGGCGGAGGCAGAGGGTGAGCTTTTGTTTTTACTATGGTCCGGCCCTCCCGCAGTCTGGGGGACAGTGACCTGGCCCCCGATTTAAAAAGTCTGAGGACCATTGGTGTAGTGTATATAAGCATACACCTACTACTATACAAGGTCTGTGTGTGTACACACTCACACTAAGTTCCACACAGAAACCATCGTCGTCCTTGCCAGCTCTGAGGAGGTTACATTTCTGGGGGCAGAAGGAGAGGACTTTTTCACATCTGGCCATCGTCTGCTTAGAGGGATGGAGAGGTCTGGCTTTGAATGTGGACTGTGACTCATTAGGTCGGCAGCGAACATCGGAGGATAATCCGGCTAGTTCTGCAATCAGGACCCGTGATTGAGGCTCAGCTCTGTCACCGCAAGCCATCCTCCTCTCCGACGGGTCAGAGTTCTCTACTGAGATGGGGCAGGGAGGTTGGGTCTGCACGAGTCCCTTTCCAATTCTAAATCTGTGACCCCATGAAGCTATTTAATCCTCAGAAGGAGCTCATGGGACAGGCTAATGTAACTCCTGGTGATCTCCCAGGCCAAAATAATGTGTAGACAGAAAAGAAAGAAACGTGCGTTCTCCTAAAACCATCCAGGGGCTGGCAGAGTGGAATTAGAATGGGGGTCCCTGAGCTTCTAAGTCCTGACCCCACCTAACCCAGTGATGGCTGCACACGGGGGGTGGAGGAAGACAGCTGAGGGTCACAGTGTTCAGATGTGCACTGTTGCTCACTGGGATTCAGATAGGTGCCCAAGAAGATGAGTGCTCACATAGCATGCGCTTGTGTTTGAAATAATTTAGTTGTTTATGTTCCAGAATACGTGGCGAGATGGAGAATTAAAAATAAAAAATCATGGCTGCTGGCCTCTGAAGGCTGAGCAAGAGTTGTAGTACCAGATGTATGAAAAGGAGATGATGAAACATCAATTTGGAGAGTTTCAGAATAAAAAAGGCCTTAGGACACAGAGCACTGCAACCAGAAGGGACCTTACTGGAGCCTCAGAAGCCAAGTAGTCCAATTCTCTCATCTTTAGAAATGAGGAAACTGGGGGGGGGGGGGGGAGGAGGGGGAGGGCAGGACATTCTGCACTAAGGGGAGTAGCAGATGAATACGGCAACAGGCTGCCAGTCCACCCCAAGCTCTAAGATGGGACAGGACTGAGTTTCACAGAGTGACCTTTACCTTTTTCTCTCATATCTTCTCTTTTTCTGAAATTCCCTATTGTTTCCAAGGACCCAACCTTGCTTTTACTCAGCAAGGTCCCCAAGATCCTCACTTTGAATCTACGAGAGCTGCCAGATATTGTCCGTCACTTCTATCTCCACAGATATTCCACACCATTTTCCATCCAGAGCCATCGCCGCCCTAGTGCGGAGACTCTCACCTCTATCTAGACTACTACCATGGTTTCCCAAAACCAAATCTCTCCCTTGCATCTTCCACATAGCTGCATAATGACATCATATTACTCTCCAAGGCAATAAAGTCCAGTGCCTCCTTCTGACCTCTAAGATCAAGTATTATTATATTTTTATCTCCTCTTCAAATTTCTATTTTGTGGCTCCTTTGTAACGTACCTTATTATTACACACACACACATATAAATAAAATATATTATATTAATATATATTAAATATATAAATACACATTTATATATTTATTGACTCATTGGTTAACACCAGTGTCAACAAATGCCCCATTCCCCATGAAGAAGTCTTGTGATGAAGAGAGCCATACAAATAAAGATATACAAGTTGGGGAAGTATGCCCAACTTTTTTTTTTTTGACTGATATGGTTGTGATCTACAAAATTCGGGGAACCCTCTTCTAGAGAACAGAATTCCAGATCAGAGATCACCTCGTCCAATCTCTATTTTTCAAATGAGGAAACTGAAACTAATAGCTGGGAGGGTTGCCAGCGAGCCAGGGGCAGGGCTCAGTTCAGGAGCGCTGGCTCCTAGAATTGTCTACAACTTTCTACAACATCTAGTTCTCAATCAATGGATCCCGATGCCCTAAGGAGTCCTGGGCTGTATTTCACCTCTGCCTGGCTGTGAACTGCTCCATGCTTATCCTCCACAAACAGTCAATCCATAAAAGATGCTCATGTTGAATGGCCTGTTCTGTTCTCAGTCTGGCAGGGTGTTGGGTTCTTTGGCCAAGGCCTCTTTTCCTCGACAGGGGCCAAAAGCACATCTGGACAGTCGAGATCAAGCTCAGAGAAGGACACATTGATAGGAATCTACCTGTGCTTGTGTCACATGCTTTCTGAAAGATGCATGGAGTGGGTCAAAGTAGGCTGCAGCATATGACTAAAGATGACTTGCACATGATAATGGTGGATCTCCAGCTTACTGATGAGGACGCCCCGTTTAATATCAATTTCACACAATATCATTCTACACAAGCTCCCTTCTCTGCTCAATGGTCACTGCAGACTATTAGTATGCATAGAACAAGAAAACACACTAACGGAAAACTGCTGTTCCATGAGCATGGGGTTCTGCAATCAGGACCCATGATTGAGGCTCAGCTCTGTCACTGCAAGTCATCCTCCTCCCTGACGGGTCAGAGGTCTTTACTCTGAGATGGAGCAGAAACCGAATGACAGACTTGCAGACCCTTTACAAAAATCCCTGGTCTGGATCACAGGGTCTGTAAATTATGGCCTAGGGCCAGATTTGGAAACCAGTGGTTAGCCGCAGAATTAAGGATGATTTTATACATTTAAAAATATTCATGGTTTGCTGACCCTGGTCTAGAACACGGAAGCCTTTACCGTCAAAGGCATGTTCAAGGTCATAAGTATCTGGAAAAGGAAGTGGGCTGATCAGCGAGCGAGAGGGAGGACAGACCAAATATTACACTGGCATCCCTGAAAGACGAAGGCACCGGGAAAATATCCAGGATACTTTGGGTGGATCCTCAAAGGGCAAGTTATAGAAAGGTCTGGCTAAGGAGTGTGCAGGTAGTGAACTGCTCCGGTGTCAGGCTGAGTCCACAGAGATGGAACCAGAGATCTGTCCCAGTGGGAAAGTCACCACAAGCCTACTTATGGCTTCTAAGCACAATCACCTTAGTTTGAAGGATAAAAAAAGTTTTTTTTTCAGTACTTCTTTACTATGCTACGGTTAATCTGATAAAGCTAGGTATATATGTATGTATGTGCATGTGTGTGTGTATAAATATGCATTTATTACATAGAAATATATGGAGAGAAGTATACATGCAGTTTGTAATATATATATGCAAATATACACACATATTACAAGTTGTACAATTAGATTAATAGAAGATATATATATATGCATATATATATATACACTTTTTTTTTCTTTTTACAAGGTCAATGATTAGATGAATGGTGATACTGGATATATTCATCTACAGACTATAAGGTAAGACTTCCTTTTTAAAATCATCACTAATTCTGATTTATTATAGCTTTTTATTTATAAAACATATGCATGGATAATTTTTCAACACTGACCCTTGCAAAACTTTGTGTTCCACATTTTCCCCTCCTTCCCCCACCCCCTCCTCTAGATGGCAAGTAATCCAATGTATGTTAAACGTGTTAAAATATATGTAAAATCCAATATATGTATACACATTTGTACAGTAATCTTGCTGTACAAGAAAAATCAGGTCAAACCAGAAAAAAAAAGAAAATCAAATGCGACAAACCACAACAAAAAGAGTGAAAATGATGCACCCTCAGTTCCCACAGTCCCCTCTCTGGGTGTAGATGGCTCTCTTCATCACAAGACTTCTTTATGGGGAATGGGGCATTTGTTGACACTGGCGTTAGTCAAAGAGTCAATACTCAGCGAGTTACCTGCTGCATGCCAGGCTCTGCTAGGGACACAAAGAAAGGAAAGGTCAGGCCTTGCTCTTAGAACGCTCACCAAAGTCGGATGGAGATGACAACTCTGTATCAACGAGCACAATGCTCCGGCAAGAACCGCTACAGGGAGGGCGTTAGGAGTAGGGAGGCTCAAGAACGTTTCCTGGAGAACACAGGATTTTAGCTGACTCTGAGGGGAATCGAGGAAGCAGAGATGGGGAGGGAGAGAAAGCCAGCCAATGGAAGCGCCCGAGATGAGGCACGGAAGGACAGCAAGCTGGATGTATCACTGGACTGTGGAGCACTGAGAGGGTCGCTGTGCCGTGAAGGGCTTTGGCCGCTAAAGAGAGGGGTTTATATTTGAGCCAGAGGCCAGAGGGAGCCCCTGGGTGTGCCATTTAGGAGGCACTTCCTTTTAAGATTTAATATTCAAGAAGCATTTAACAAACGCCTCCTGTGTGCAGGGTAGAGTCCAGAATTCAGGTCCCTCCTCTGACACATCGGTAACCAGGGGAGAAGGGTTTGAGGGCTCGGGACCTGGGCAGCCACAATTCGCAGAGAAGTTGCTAAATAATGTGGAAAGAAACACCAGGTCTATGAAAAGAAATGTGTTGGGGATCAAAGATAAAACAACAAACAGTCCCTGTCCTCAGGGTGCTTACATTTTATTTCTAACATTAAACTGATCTAGTTACCCATAATGCACCATAATTTGGGAAGACCATGGTAGCAATACAAGGTGGGGGATTGGAAGGGGCTTCCTGAACGAAGTGAGCTGAAACCTGAAGGAAGCTCCGGCTTCTAGGAGATGGACAGGAGGAAGGAACGTAATCAAGGCAAGCAGGTGGAAGACAGACAGACCGCTGAGTTCAGACACCCACAAGCAGGCTGACTGCTGGCATGTGATAGAAAGCCAGGCAGACTGTGAGGGGCTTCGAATGCCAAGTGAAGCTCCGAGGGCAGGTCCAGTACCTGGCACTTAGTGGACACTTCAAAGATGTTTACTAACTGGTTGACTGATGTTAGAGATGTTCAGAGATTGAACTGACAGGAGCTGTTAACTTACTATAGTGTGAGTGTGTTTGTGTGAGAGTGTGAGTGTGTGTGATTGTGTGTGTGAGTGTGAGAGTGTGTGATTGTGAGTGTGTGTGTGATTGTGTGTGAGTGAGTGTGATTGTGTGAGTATGAGTGTGTGATTGTGTGTGTGTGTATGTGTGTGATTGGTGTGTGAGTGAGTGAGAGTGTGATTGTGGGTGAGTGTGTGTGAGTGAGTGTGAGTGTGTGTGTGTGTATGAGTGTGTGATTGTGTGTGTGCATATGAGTGTGTGTGTGATTGTGTGTGTGTGTGATTGTGTGTGTGTATGTGTGAGTGAGAGTATGAATGTGTGTGTGATTGTGTGTGTGTGTGTGTGTGTGTGTGTGTGTGTGTGTGTGTGTACGTACACATCCACTGGTTTGTTATAACAAGGTCTTCCAAAAGGGGAGCATCCGAGGGGCTAGCTTCTGGCTCTCACCAACCTGCGCTCAATTACCATTGGTGTCTGGGCTGGAAGCGCCCGGCCAAACACTGTATCTATCACCTGAGCAGCTTCCTCAGGCACCTGGCCTTCCCCCACCTACATGACCCAAAGGCAGTGGGTGATAGCCAGTGCAAGGAAGGAACTCCGGCCCTTCAAGGCTCCCAGATCCGGCCAAAGGGGAGGCACGTGGAGCCATTACAACGAGGAAGCAGAAGCCCGGATCCCTGGGTGGATGGGAGGGCAGATGGTTGTGGTAGGGCCGAAGCCAGAACAAATGACCATGCAGACCAGAAACTTGGCATGGGACTTATTGCACTCGGTCGTTTTGCCACTGGTCAGAGAATCACAGGCTTAGAGGTAGGAGGAACCCGAGAGGAGACCGTCTGGTCCAATTTTCTCAGCTTAAAAGAACTGAGGCCCGCTTCCCCCAGGTAGCAAGATAGAAGATTTGAGTCCAGGTCTTCCTTTGACTCGGTTCAGTGTATCAGATGCGCTCCCTACCTTTGTTCCAAGACAGGAAGATGACTACAATATCCAAAAAGGGAGGCCGGGGGACCATTTTCAAACCACACGGGGCCAGTGGCTGTTTTGACTTTGGGTCTCACAGTAGCTCACCAGTATCCTGTGCTAGCTAAAGAAGGCCGGGGGATTTTAAGCAGCCCACGAGCCCAGCGAGCCAACGGCAAGGCCTGGGCCCAAAAAAGAGCGAACGGAGTCTCCGGCTGCATTTCCGAAAGCCAGAGCAGTGAGTAGGAAGGAGGGCCTGCCAGAGTTGCCTCTGGCCAAACCACATCTGGATCCTTTCTGGGCTGTGATTCCACAAGACCATCCTAAATGGAACACAGCCAGGATGGAGAGGGGACTGGAGCCATTCACAAGTGGCTCTGGGTATGGGGAGAGGGTCTACCGGGCCCCGGGGGCAACAGGTGGGAGCTGAAGAGGCAGCTTTTGGCTTGCTGTCAGGAAGAAACTCCTCCTGATAAAAACTGCCTGAAGTTGGGAGGGCCCCCTCAAGGGGTGATAGAGTTCCCCTCATGAGTGACTGTCAGGCAGGGGCCGGAGAGCAACCGATCAGCTAGCATTTATTAAAAGCCTACTATGCCCAGGCCCTAACGACCCAGGAACACAGAATGGAATCACTGTGCCTCAGAAGGGGAGGGGAACCCCGGTCCGTCCTGAGGTTCTGGAGGCCGTCCCTTCTCGAGTGACCCGGCAATCTCCCTTCATCCTCGCCGTGTCTCCTCTGGACGTCAGGGCACCGACTGGGTGATGTGCCGGCCTGAGGTCATGGAGAGGGATGGTTGGCCACCTGCTCTCCCCTGCCCCTCTCCCACTGCGGCCAAACCGCCTGCCCTCGCAGAGACCCGAGGCCGCGGAGGCCGCCCCCAGCTCCCGGCAGGACGCGGAAGACGTACCTCTCTCCGCCAGAGAGCAGCTGAAGTATCTGCTAGTCGTCGTCCTCGTTCTCGCCCTCCTCCAGCTGCTCCAGGATTTCGTCCAACACCACAGACCGCCTTTTCTTTGGGGAATCTATACGAGCCCAGATGGCAGAAGAGAAGAAATGAACAGCCGAGAGGGTTGGGAGGCAGGAAGACAGAAGAGACAGAAAAAAGGGGAGGAAAAAATGAGTTCTGTAAGATAGGCATCAGCTCATCACAGACAAGAGCACATGGCTTTCCCCCTCGACTCCCTCTCCTTCAACCCGATGAGTGCCTCGGGGGTCCCCCAAGCATCTTTTCAGAATTCTACGGCCTTTGGGAAAAGTCAGCCCCTTTCCAAAAGTCCGGGAGGAAATCCCTCCTGTTCTCCTTGCATCCGCCTCTGGTCCACGGCACTGAGGGCGGGCTGGAGAGCCTCGTCCGCCCGGCAAAGAGAACAAAGGAGAGATTCCTACTTGCATGGCCTCGGCCATCCCCAACGAGAGGCGGGGACCGTGGATTGGCTCCCCGCAACCTACCCCACTTGGTATTTCTTTGGGGGAAGAGGAGGCTCTGGGCTCTGCGGTGGAGAGGGAACAGGATGGGGAGGGGGATTGGAAGGGGCTGCATTTCACCAGCTCAACAGTTCAATCGTAGCCAGGGTTCCCAGATTTATAGTTGGAGAAGAGCCTAGTGTGAGTCCTTCAATTTTCCTCCGTAGAGGAGAGAAACTGAATGTGGAGAAGGAAAGTGACTTGGCCAAGACCACACAGGGAATAAGCCCCGAGATGGCCTGTGATCTGACCTCCCTCAACTCCAAGCCCGGTCCTTAGATGTGGGGGCTGAGACTGGGCAAGCGGCTTCCAGATCCTGGGACTCCGTGCAAAGCTCAGGGCCTAAGCCCGGGCTCCCGTATGCTTCTGCTCTGGCTGAGGCCCGCACCGCTGATGGTGCTCCTGACCTCCCACACTCGGGGCCCTCCCCACCTCTCCCTCGGCATCCCTTGTTTTCCCACCATTTTTCATCAACACACACAAAGCCTCCTTGTCTCACCAGCCTCCGCTGCACAAGAGGCAGAAGGGGCAGAAACTGAGAGAGCAAGTCCTGTCCTTGACAAATACCGGGCAGGGCAATTATCTAAGCTAAGACACCGACTAGAGGGGGCTTCCCTATGCCAGGGAAACCCAGTGCCCGCCTCTGCCTTCCAGAACATTGAATGTCGCCGGCCACCTTCTGCTCCCTTGGACCTGGGGGAGGGCGCAAGTCTGTGACTTAGGGGCCTCAGAGGGCATATGAGCAAACTGAACCCCAGAGAGTAGGGGACTTGTTGTCGACCAATG
The DNA here is from genome assembly GCF_048593235.1 of Sminthopsis crassicaudata. Taxonomy (NCBI): domain Eukaryota; kingdom Metazoa; phylum Chordata; class Mammalia; order Dasyuromorphia; family Dasyuridae; genus Sminthopsis; species Sminthopsis crassicaudata. The sequence continues at coordinate 27,774,194 of NC_133617.1, read as the reverse complement.
GACAGAATTCTGGGCCTGGAGCCGGGACGACGGGAGTGCAAATCTGGCATCAGACACCTGCTGCGTGCCAGGCACTGGGCAAGTCATTTAATGTTTCTCATCTGTAAAATGGGGCCAGTCACAGCATCTGCCTCCCAGCGTTGTTGTAAAGATCCAATGGGATAACTGTTTTAGAAGTGCATGCCGGGTACAGAGCGAGCACGCCATCAACTTAGCTACTGTTGTGGCTGTTATTGCCAGGAGTCCCCCAGCCGGGAAGTCCACCTGAAGCCATGATTTTGCGCCCCCCCCCCCCCCAGTAGTGAGCCTAGAGCAGATCTGATCAGAAATCAGGAGGAACCACAGGACATAATCACTGATAATGACGTTCTAGTCAGTGGTGTACTAGTGGTGTCAGCGGGGCGGGGGGAAACGGGCCTAGGGGATCAGGCGGGGACGGGGGAGGCTTTATCTCTGGGGTGTGAAATGTCAGAGGGGAAGGAAGGGGCCAGCTCGGGCCTCCCCTAGGACTGGGCCGGATACCACACACGCGGCTGGCTTTCTCCTTTCCCTCCCTCCCCATTCGAGGCCTCGGCTCTCATTTGCTTCTTCATAATCATCAGGTTCGGGCGGTACACAATGGCCTCCGGAAATTGAATTCGAGGGAAGGTAATGGGATCCGCGGCAGCGCGGTCAGAAATAGAAGGGCAGGAACGACGCAGTAGGAATGAGGAGCCTGTCAGAGTGGTTATTGCTCCCACAATGGGGAGAGAGCGGCGGGGGCCTAAGGCCGCTCCTCTGTCCCGGAGCTGGGCTCGGGGAGATCTGGAGGCTGCTCTCACCAATGACCCCTCAGACCCCAGAGGTCAGGCCGGCCCGGGGCTTCTGGCCATCTGCCAGGCCTAGAGAAGTGGCTGTCGCCTGATCCACTAGAGGTGGACGGACTTTTTCTGCTAGGCACTCCTGCCAGGGTCCCTTTGGGATTATGGACTTGGATCTGAAAGGGGTCTTAGAGAGAGTGTGGTAGAGAGGAGAGAGGGCTAGATTTAGGAGCCCTGAAGAGGTGGGTTCGAATCCTGACTCAGACACCATGTGCCCCTGATAAGTCATAAAATAGTTAGAGTCAGTGCCCCCCAAGCTCCCAGACAGCTCTAAATCTAGGCTCCTACTGTATGAGGGAACCGTGGCCCACAAGGGAAAGCAACTTGACTAAAGACAAACCAGTAGTAAGGGGCACAAAGCAGAATTCGAATCCAGGTCCTGAGACTCCAAATCCAGTGCTCCTTCCAGACAAGGATTACCAATGCTCTGTGCACCCCCTGGGGCCAGGAGATGTCGGTCTGAACCCCAGGTCTGTGACTGACCACCAGTGTGACCTTGAACATGACGCCTCCTTCATGGGGCTTGGGAGGGCTGGCCTTCCAGGCCCCTCTAAGCTGCAAGCCTGTGGATCAAAGTCTTCCTGTGGGGCCCAGTGATCCCTCTTTCCTTTCCAGGCACTCCTTCACCCATCCACCCCAACAACATCCCTTATGGAACACTGCTACATCACACAACGGTGCACCCGCCGCCCAAACACCCTTCAGCTCCACGTGTGACCCCCCCCACGTCCCCAACCCCAGCCTGAGCTCCTCAGAGGAGTGTCTAAAAGACAGGACTCGGGGCTCACTGCCTTAAGGCCCTAGTGTCCAAGACAGACTGGCTACCTGATATCAATGAAAAATCCCTCCCTCTAGCAAATGAGGAGCCCCAGAGGATCAGAGAGGCTGCAGAATCTCACAGACCAGACAGCTTAATCCTTATCACAACTTATCACAAAGCCCTGGATAGAGGGCTGGAAGGAGCTTAGAACAGGGGATGTCAGAGCTGGAAGGGTCTAGAACAGGGGATGTCAGAGCTGGAAGGGTCTAGAACAGGGGATGTCAGGGCTGGAAGGGTCTAGAACAGGGGATGTCAGGGCTGGAAGGGTCTAGAACAGGGGATGTCAGGGCTGGAAGGGTCTTAGAACAGGGTGATGTCAGAGCTGGGAGGGTCTAGAACAGGGGATGTCAGGGATGGAAGGGTCTAGAACAGGGGATGTCAGGGCTGGAAGGAGCCTTAGAACAGGGGATGTCAGGGCTGGAAAGAGCTTAGAACAGGGGATGTCAGAACTGGAAGGGTCTTAGAACAGGGGATGTCAGAACTGGAAGGGTCTTAGAACAGGGGATGTCAGAGCTGGAAGGGTCTTAGAACAGGGGATGTCAGAGCTGGAAGGGTCTAGAACAGGGGATGTCAGGGCTGGAAGGGTCTAGAACAGGGGATGTCAGGGCTGGAAGGGTCTAGAACAGGGGATGTCAGGGCTGGAAGGGTCTTAGAACAGGGTGATGTCAGAGCTGGGAGGGTCTAGAACAGGGGATGTCAGGGATGGAAGGGTCTAGAACAGGGGATGTCAGGGCTGGAAGGAGCCTTAGAACAGGGGATGTCAGGGCTGGAAAGAGCTTAGAACAGGGGATGTCAGAACTGGAAGGGTCTTAGAACAGGGGATGTCAGAACTGGAAGGGTCTTAGAACAGGGGATGTCAGAGCTGGAAGGGTCTTAGAACAGGGGATGTCAGAACTGGAAGGGTCTTAGAACAGGGGATGTCAGAGCTGGAAGGGTCTTAGAACAGGGGATGTCAGGGCTGGAAGGGTCTAGAACAGGGGATGTCAGGGCTGGAAGGGTCTAGAACAGGGGATGTCAGGGCTGGAAGGTGCCTTAGAACAGGGGATGTCAGGGCTGGAAGGGTCTAGAACAGGGGATGTCAGGGCTGGAAGGGTCTTAGAACAGGGGATGTCAGGGATGGAAGGGTCTAGAACAGGGGATGTCAGGGCTGGAAGGGTCTTAGAACAGGGGATGTCAGGGCTGGGAGGGAGCTTAGAACAGGGGATGTCAGAGCTGGAAGGTGCCTTAGAACCTAGATCCAGTGACTACAAATATGGCAACCCATCCCCTGCACCAGGCTATGCCATACAATCCCATGGAAGTAGAGGAACATCCAAGTTTTAACTGCCTGCTTTTCAGCCCTTGGGGCACGAGGGCATGTGACTACAAAGCTGCCACAGTCAGGAGAGCATCAAAGACTTCCTTGTCACACTACTGGTCAAAGGAGAAAGGGAAAAAAATCCAAAAAAAGAAACTTGCTGGAAACCAGGGCTCCTGGAGGCCTGTAGCTGAGTGTCCCCATGGTCCCCATGCTGCATCTTAGCATTAGTAAATTGGGATGGAGAATGTTTCAGGTTTGCTCCTGGGAAATCAACGTGGGAGTGGGATTTTTGGGAAAATGTACCATATTTGAAATGCACAAGGGGAGCCGGCTACATAAAGGTGTCTCGGCATGGATTCCTGACACAGATTTGCAACCTCAAGCTTCTGGCTCCCAGGCCACTCTTTGGAGGTGAAAATAGGGCAACTGGCATTAGTATAAATGGCTAAAACTCTCCTTGGTGCTAATACCCAATTTTCCAAATTTTGAGTTTTCTAGAGATTGAGGACCAAAAGTAGAAAGGTCCGGAAGGAGGGGGAGCAGAAGCGCAGTAGGAACAATTCTCACTTCCAACAATGCCATAAGGTCTGTAGAGAACTATCTTCACAATGTGGGAGCAAAAGCCACCTTTCTTATTTTATAGAGTAGAGAATTCAGGCTGTGAGCAGTTAGGTGACTTGTTAAGGTCACAGGGCAGTCAATAAGTGCCCACTTTGTGCCAGGCACTGTGCTAAATATGGTGATACAAAGAAAGGCAAACTTTCCTCAAGGAACTTACAGTCTAATGGGGAGATAACGAGCAAACAATGATTTTCAAACAAACTATGTACAAAATAAGTAGGAACTAATTAAGAGAGAGGAGACGTTAGAATTAAGATGAGGTGGGAAAGCCTTCCAGTAGGAAGGTGAGATTTTAAATGGAACTTAATGAAATAAGGAGACAGAAATGAGGAAGGAAAGATTAGCAGGCAGAGAAAATGTCCAGAGCTGAGATGGAGGGTCTTATTGAAGGAAGAGTCTCGAGGTGAGTGGGACTGAACAGAAGCTTACCTAGATCTGTGGGGGGTAGTTTAGGTATAAAAAGATTGAGAAGATACTGGGTGGCAGGGAGCCTATGGAGAAGCAACGTTGAAGGACAAGGTGAAGGAAGTGTAAGAAATGAGAACGTAGCACGGTAAAGGGAAAGGACCTGGGTTCAGATCCTGACTTGGATTGTAACTCCACCTTTGGCTCTGGGTAAGTTATTTAACTATTTGGGTCTCAATTACTCATTAGCAAAATGGGCTAGCTGAATGTCTAAGGGTCTTTCGGGGAAGGCCTTTCCCAGGCCTCTACAGACAACAACTACATCAGCTAGATCGGTGTAACCAAAGCCATTCCTCAGTACTAGGTCCGTGACTGTTGTTTGTCCTTCGTTCTCAAAGAGGGCCAGTGACCTCACAAGAGTCTCGACTTGCACGTGGATTGGATTTAAGTGAGGAGAAACTGCTCATGGTCAAAAGGCTACAAACACACAATTCTCAAAAGAATGACAAACTATTCACAACTATATAAAAGAGGGGTTCTCAAACTACGGCCCACAGGCCAGATGCGGCCACTGAGGACGTTTATGGGGCAGCCGGGTTATGGCCAATGGGCTGAGGGGCGGAGACAGAGTGGGAGCTTTTATTTTTACTATAGTCCGGCCCTCTGAGGGACAGTGAACTGGCCCCCATTTAAAAAGTTTGAGGACCGCTGATATATAAAAGAATAAAATCACTAATAATAAGAGAAATGCAAATCAAACAGCCAAGTGGTTATACCTTATAATCAGCAAACTGGCAAAGATGACAAAAAGATGGGAGTAATCAATATTGTAGGAATCGTGGAAAGACAAACTTATATATTGTTAGTGGAACTGTGAATCGGTACAACCATTCTAGAACGCGATTCGGATTTATACAAATCAAGTGATCCAGAGACTAGGTTACATCTGGCAGTGACCCAATGCGGTTGTTGACCATGCGCACCGAGATATTTCCAGAAGCACTTTTTGTGGTGAAAAAGAGCTTAGAACAAAGTAGACGATGGCTGATTGGGAATGGATAAACATATTAAAGTTCACAAATGTGATGGAAGATTGCTGTGCTATAAATAAGAACACTACTATGCTGCATAAACAAGATGAATTCCAATGGCTCCCCCCTGTTAATTATTTGTTATTTATTCTGCATAGAGCTGGTTTTGTATATATGTGCCTGCATAGTGTCTCCTTTGTTAGACTTTAAGTTCCTTGAGGACAGGGGCTCTTTTTTGCCTCTTTTTGTACTCCCAGTACTTACTGGCACACAGCAAGTGCTTAATAAATGTTAACTGATTATTTTTACTTTTCCTGCACAGAGCTTGTTTGTATGTATCTGTTCTCTTCTCTCCCCTAGGGTAAAAACTGTCTTTTGCCTCTTTTATTCCCAATGCGTAGCACGGTGGCTGGCACATAAACGGTGCTAAATAAGTATTTGCTGATTGATTCTTAGGTAAAAGGAAGCATGCAAAGATTTCCCCGAACTGATGCAAAGTGCAATATGAAGCAGAAGAGCAGTGTGGATGATAACCTTGGACAGGGGAAATGGAAAGAAAAATCATGAAATAATTGAAAATGAACGTTGCCAAGTTACAAAGAAGAAACTTGGTCCTGAGGAAGAGATAGAAGAAAGCACCTTTGCAAAGCTGGGGGATCAGATGGAGTACATCAGCACCAGATTTTTTTCTACACACTGTTGCATTTTGCCGATTTCCCCCCATCCTCTTCACATAAAAAGTCTTTGCTGTAAAGAACGGCTCCAGGCAGGGCTGTGGAGAAGGAAAGGACCACACGGGGAGACCTGCTGGCTTGGAAATGTTCCCTTGCATGTCCAAGGGAAGTCACTCGGTGTCTAAGATACAATTCTTGCGGGCGGTGACCTTGGCCGTGGAGGCTAACGGACACGCAGTGAACAGCGCTTTCTGGAAGGAGAGCCAGGCGCTTCCTCTCTGACCCGGCTCCCTTAGTTAGAGAGGAATGGGTCACTGCCGCCATTTACAGACCAGGAAAATGAGGCGCAGGGGAGTTAAAGAGGAAATAGGCCTCGGTCACAAGGCGCGCGGTAGAATTCTGGAGCAGAGACCACACAGACCAACTCCTCCACTTGTCAAAGGAGGAAAACTCGGGCTCAGAGAGGAAGCGGCTGTCCGAGGTTTTCCGTGTGATTCACAGCAAAGTCAGGGGGAGAAGCTGGACTCTGGGGCTGCAGTGTGGGCTCTCTGCATGGGGGCACCTGAAGGCTCTGGGGCTGGAGCTTAGCCTCCCCTTCTGGGTCCACTTACTAGTGAATGAGAGTGGCCCGTGGGGACAGTCCCTGCCAGTCCAGCCCCGGGATCTGCGGAAGGTTTGCTCTCCGGGCGTCTACAGGCCGAGACGCCGGGGGGGCCACAAAGGGGGCCCTTGTGCCACCAAGAGGCCCCCCACGGGGTCCTTGATCCCCAGGGCCCAGAACGCGGCATCGGGGCTTCCCGGCTGCTTAACCTGACTGCGAATCCGAGGTCTGGCCCAGGGCCTGGCTTCCCTCATCTTACAGACGAGCAAACCGAGGCTCGGATAGGGAAGGGCCCCGCCCCAGGGGGATCTGCTCCTGGGACGGCCGCTCGAGCCCTTCCTCTCGGCTGACTCGCCGCCCGGGGGCTCAGCCTTCCCCCAGGCAGAGACGAGGGGGCCGCCAGCCCGAGCATCCCCCTTCCTCCCGCCCCTTCCTCTTGGCTCGCTTGCGCGAGAAGCGCACCCTGCTTCCAGGGAACAGCTGCTGAAATCCCACTTCCCAGACATCAAAAGCCTCACTGGGTTTTCACCAAACAAACATAATGCAGAACCCGGAGAAAGGTGTAAAATAAACAAACACTGTGAGCTGTACATTTTCTTTGAGCACTACAGCTGCATTGGAAGATAAACAACAAGTGAATGTCAGCAAACGTCAATACACAAGAAATTAACTTGACAAAAAGCTCACCCGGCCCCCTCGTGCCCCCACCGCCCCTGCCCCCCCATGCACCATTCTGCAATTCTGGAGTTCCCATCTAATGATTTTATTTTTCAATTAATTCCTTGACAGAATGCCAGGATGTCGCTTCTCCCCCCACGTCCCCAACACTGTCGCTGTCTGCACGCGGAGGAAGGCGGCGGAGGAAGGAGCCGGGGGGGGGGGAGAGGCGGGAAGAGAGGGGCTACGTGGGAGAAGGATCCCGGGGAGGGGACCCGGGCGAGGCGGGGGTCCGCTCATGTTTCACCTGGAAACAGGCCCTGGAAGGCAAAGGGGCTGAGGAGGAGCGGAGCGGTGGGCAGCGCACCGGAGCCCAAAGGATGCTAGAGCGGGGAGGAGCCTGAGAGGGGCCTGAGAGGGCCGGGCCCCCATCGTACCGAGAACGGAGCCAAGGCTCGGAAGGGCAGCGACGGGCTCAGCTGTTGTCACCCAGATCCTCTGCCTGTCTGTCTGCGCTCCTCTCCTCCTCCTCCTCCTGTCTCCCACATTCTCGTCCAGTCCCGGTCCCTCTGGCACACTCACACTCACTCTGCCTCCAGTCCCAGTCTCTGTCACCCTCCCACATGCTCCACTTTCCAGATGCGCTAACTGAGGCAGATAGACTTTCCCAGAGACTAGAGGGTGGTGTCTGAGGCAGGATTTGAACTCGGGCCCTGCGACTCCGGTTCTGCCCCTCGGCCCCCTCGCTGCCCACACTCGGAGCTCTCCGCCCGCAGGCCCTGGGCCGGAGTTTCCCAAGAGAGCTCCTTAGTCCCGGGAGCGGACCCTCCCACTCGGATGAGGTGAGAACAAGGGGAGACACAGGGCTGGCCTGGACCTTCAAAGGCAGTGGGAAGACTACGGGCCGGAAGAGAGGGCCAGTGTTCAGACCCGGCCCGAGTCCCCGAGTCTCTGCCTTGATTCCGCTTTCTGGGCTGTAGAAGGAAGGGGTTGACCTAGATCTTGTAGCCCTGTTTTCCCGGGGCCTCCAGACTTTCCTTCGGCTTCAGCCACACCGCCTCCCTCTCCGTCCTCCCAGCAGCAGGGCTGTGCCAGGAATGTTAGCAGAGTCATTCCAGAGATGAGAACACTAAGGCTCCAGGTCACACAGACAGTAAGCGTCAGAAGCAGCATTCGAACCCAGGTCCTGTGACTCCAGGGCCAGGGAACGACAAGCACTGGCTTCTGTTAGAGACGATCATGACAGGAGGCGGGGGCGAGGGTCCCGTGATGTGGATGTAAACAAGCCCATGGAGGGCAGGGCCAAGGAACATGTAACAGGAGGGAAAAATAACAGTGAAGTGGGGGGGAGTTGGGGCATCTCAGGGAACCCCCCAACAGCTGCAGATAGGAAAGTCCCTCCGCCGGCCCCCACTCCTTCTACAAGGCCTGGCTTGGAGGTGTAGACCACCCAGAAAACCGTCCCCATTTGGAGGGGACGCAGTCCTTTGCGGGTCTGTCTGTCTGGGAGCAAACAGTTCCTCCCTAGCCCTGCCCTCCCACCCCACAGGGAAGTTTCAGTCTTCCTCCAGCCTTCCTCCTCACCCCTGTCCCCGGCCCCCGAGGCTTCCTCCGCGCCCAGCTCGCTCCCTTCCATCCTAAGTCAGTCTGAAATTCTCCGTCTGCCACTTTAATTCTTTGATCGATGGGGAAGAGTAGGAAAAATGGCCCCGCGCAGCTGGCTTCCCACGTTACCCCTAGCAGGGGATTGCTGGCCCTGCCGGTGATGGCTGAGTGAAATGTTTGTGGAGCGCAGAGAACACAAGTCAATAGTAATTTAGCGGGATTGGGAGCAAGTACCTTCCCTGCACGGACAGAAACTCCCGGGAGAGCGGGAGAGTGTGCAGGATATTACTGAATCACTCGGAAATATTTCCAAACACTACTCAATGAGGCAGAGGGGCAGGGGGAGGGGAGGGGAAAGAGCGGGGTGGGGGGTGCGGACGGGACAGAGACGGAGAGCGGACTTGGAGATCGGTGCCTGGGCGCTCTGGTCTCTCAGGCACCCGTGTCGAGGACCAGTCACCTCTGTGGGGAGGAGGGCTGCCTTTCTGATCGTGGCTCCGGGCTCCCCTGCTGCCGCCCGTTTGCACCCTTTCTGGGGGCTGACCTGCCCCGAACGAGCTCGGCTTCCTGCTTTTCCTCTCCCCACTCCCGCCTCTGCCAACCGGGCTGGCAAGAAGGATGTGGCGATGGGGGTGGAGGAGGCCGCATTGGGCCCAATCCGTCTCCCTCCTCTGGCATCGCTCGCTGAGTCTGGGGAAGAAGCCCTCTGGAGCAGAGGGAGACGAATCCTCCCAGCTCCCATGCTCCAGCGGCTCAGCCACGGGCCAACGTGGGCGTGACCTCCTGCCGTGCCGGTCCAGCCTGGAGGCCTGTGGTAGGGTGCCAGCCAATGTGCTGAGCGGGAGCCTCCCACACTTTCTCCTGGGCGCATCCATTCTCCTCACTGCTCGCACCCACCACCCTCCTCCACACCGCGAGAGCTGTGAGCTCCAACCTCTGGTTTTCAAAGGCTATTGTGTTCTCTGACTCAAGGCCAGATAGCAAGACTAGTGACAAAAAGGACGGAACTAACAATTAAATCTCTGACTGGCCTCCTGATTCCTTCCTGTCCCTTTTTACCCAATGGCCCCCTCAGCTTGGCTAACTCTGGGGTCCCGCAGCTCAAGGCTAAGGCACACCATAAGGAAACAGTACCAGCAGGAGTTAGGGAGCAGGGGAGGTGAAGAGGGTCTTCAGATTCTGGGCAGCTTGTAAGAGTCCAGGCAGAGAGAGAACAAACAACACATTCTAGGACTGACTTGCTTGAACTTGCCCAGCAACCATTGCAAAGCCCAGAGATGGTTTTCTCATGATCGGGACCAAGAAAAGATATATTCGAAGGGCGGAGGGAAGGAATAGGACAAGTGGGGTGCCCTGGTGCTGGGGCTCTAAGAATCATACATTAAGACCTGGAAGGAAGTGAAGAAATCACCCAGTCCGGGGATTCTTAGCTAGGGCTCTTGTTTATAAAAAATTTTGCTGATTTATTTCAATGTAATTTTTATGTACTTAACACCCTAAAAAAAAAGGGGTTCAGGTGTTTCACCAGGCAGACTGCCCAAGGACCCTCAAGGTCCTTTACAGAGGAAGGCACCGAGATCCAGAGAAGCTGAATAACAGTCATATGCTGGAAGCTGCAAGAGTCAAGGATGCCGCTCCCCAGTAGGTTAATAAATATTTATTAAGGACCTACTGTGTGCCAGGCGCTGTGCTAAACGCTGGGGCTACAAGAAAGGCAAAGACTCTCGGGGAGCCCACGATCTACAGCGGGAGACCAGATGCAAACAATGATAGATAAGCCCAAGGCAGATAGGATGAAGTGATATAAAAGAGCTCATGGACGGTGGAATTTGAGCTGGAACTTGAAAGAAGTTGGGGAAGCGAGAAGGGGAGATGAGGGAGAACCTCGCCGGCCCGAGAGGTGGAAAGGAGGGAGAGCCTCGTCGGCCTGGGGGCCATCAGGGGAAATGCAGGAGGCAGGAGATGGACGGTCAAGGCCACGGAAGCCCACGTGGCCGGAGCCCAGAGCACGCAGGGGTGAGCGCCGGAAGCGAGAAAACGGGCGAGGTGCCTGAGTGGGAGCAGGTGACAGAGCTCTGAAGGCCAGAGAATTTTAGATTGGATGGTGGAGGTGAGGGAGCCGATGGAGGTTACTGGAGGGATGGTGGTGACCAGGTCAAATCTGCTCTTTCATAGACTGCATACGAGGGCCCTGCCCTCTCTGTATCCCCTCCCAGAGGGCCCGGCCCAGTGCATGCAGAACTGACTGGGAGGAAGAGGGGAGCCGCGGACAGCCAAGCCACCCAGCAGCCTGTTTCCTCATCTGTAAAAGGACAGGGTGGCCGTGCTGGCTCTCGTGGACCTTCCGCTCTCAGCCTAGGGCTCCGGTTCTAGGAACTGAACCGCCTTCTGAAGTCCTGGCCCTGAGATGGCTTTGGATGAGAACGCAACCCAAGTCTCTGCCTGTGGCTCACTTAAAATGCGAGTCTCGTCGATACCCGGCTCGGGAGGTAAAAGGTAAGTATAGAACTGTCTACCCTGGTTCGAATGAGAAAACTCCAAGCTGTGGGGCTCCGCTCGTGGCCAAATAAAACCTATTTGCTCAGGCCTCTCTGGCTGGGGAGAGCGGCAACCCAGAGGATTCTGTCCTTGGATTTCTGCCGCCCCATTATATTCTCCGGGCTGCACTTATGGGTACGGGGCCTGCCAAGACCCTGAAAGCTTCTGGCCGCCGTGATCCCGCTGGCTCGTAACATGCTTGGGAAGAAAGCGGCACAGCCACGGCCGGGCCCTCCACCTTCCTTCTCTCTTTTTTCCTTTCATCTCTCTCAGCTCACCCTCCTGCCCATGGGTTCAGGGAGCAGCTCCTTCCTTGCAACCAGGGCCCCAAAGGCTTACTGAGAAACCTCGTTCTCCTTGGGGGGAGGTGGAGAGAGAAAGGGAGCAAGTGGAGGAAGGCGCAGAAGGCTGATCCGATCACTGGCCTGGACTATTATTAACAGTAATAACAGCTCACATTTATATGACACTTACTATGTGCTAAGCTTGATCCTCGCAGCCACCCTGGGAGGTGGGTACCTTTATTAATGTCAATTTACAGATGAGGAAACTGAGGCAAAAGGGTCACACAGTTGGTAAGTGTCTGAGGCTGGATTTGACTCAACTCTTCCTAGGGCCAGTGCCCTACTCACTGCACTATCTGGCCAGATGGGAACAGAGGCTATTTATTTAGTTCAGTTCTCCCTTGCTGAGGCTCTCAGAGATCAAACAGGACTTCTTTAGGAAGCAGAGCCTGGATTCTACCCCGTATTCTTTCTGCAGCACCACGTGACTCCCTGTCCCCTCAGTTTAGTGTCTCACTAATTCTCCTATAAAGGCGCTCCTTGGGGCTACTTTCAGATGATTCTCAAGTAGCCCTCCCCATGATGCTGCTCAGAAGCCTATGCCTTTGGCAGCTGGGGGACTATCACAGCCCCTGCATTTCTTGGGATCCAAAAGCAGCTTATGCAAAAGAAAAACAAATCAGTTTTGGAGGGATGGGACGTGCACTCAGAATTCAGAAAGCTCTAGGAATCTCCCCCATCCCCCAGTTTTCATGTTAAAGGCTTGGTTCACCTACAGAAGGAGACCTTTTGGAAGTAGAATTAGAAGAATAAATCAATAAAACCCCACCGACTCGCAGAATTGGAAGAGACCTTAGAAGTCATCTCGTCAACTCTGCACACAGTAGACATTGAAAAAATATTTGCCAAATAGAATTGAATCCAGTCCAACCCTCCGCTTGGCCCAGAAAACCTAACAAGTGGCCATCCAGTCAGTGCCAGACCAGTTTTGGTGACGTCATGATGCAGTGGAAAGGGCGAATCCCAACTCTCCCGCGTATGTCTTGTGTGACCCTGACCAAGTCACCCATCTCACCGAGTCTCGGTTTCCTTATCTATAAAAGGAGAGCCCTGCACTTGATGGCCTCTGTGGTCCTCTCTGCTTCTAAATCTCTGACCCTGTGACCAACTCTGTCCCTTAACAGTGATGTGATGCTGGCCAAATCATCCCGCCTCTCTCTGGCCCTGAATTTCTTTTGCTGTACTTTAATTATTTTATTTTATTTTTTAAAACTTTTACTTACTTATTTTATTGATTGATTGATTAATATTTAATTTAAACTATTCCCTGAGATTTTTTTCTGGCTCTGCACCTGCGATCCTGAATGGCAGCTCACCACCTACGAGGCCGTCCAGTCAAGCTCCAGTATTAGGGCACATCTTCTTAGACTCAATCAATCAGATCAACAAGCCGCTATTAAGCACTTCTTATGCTCTAGGTTTCAAACTGTCATCTCTAAAACTTCTACCTATTGGTGCTAGTTCTTGGATCTAAGAAAAAGATTATTTATAGTGAGTTCTTGGGGCTTCAGAAAAAATAGCAGATAGATTCGGGGACGTAGGATGCAGTGTGTGTGTGCCGTTTGTGCACATGCGTGTGTGTGTGCCATGTGTGTGTGTGTGTGTGTGTGTGTGTGTATGTGTGTGTGTGTGTGTCCCAATCATCAACCTCAGAGACTAGCTTCCAATGCAGCTGGGGATTTGGTTTGTTGTGCTTCAGCCCTATTACAAAATCAGACTCATTAAGTTGAGTAGAAGGAGGAAGAGGGAAATACTCTCATAGAGCAGCATAGGAAGGAAGGAGAAATGGCTCCTTTTGGACTTGGAGGAGGAAGCCAAAGGAGCAAGATCACAGGGGAAGGAGAAGCTCTGGCTCTGATGGCCTTTCCCCCTCTCTCCCTTGGGTGCCTCACGGGTGAACCTGTGAGCCGGGAGCACGTGTCTAGCAGTGAGTGGTCAGCAGATGGGGAGAGGGGCTGCACAGCTGGAATACCATGGCTGCGTGCCCTCCACCTCCCTACCCTCTCCCAGGCCTGGGCAGGTCTGCCTATTTCAGCCTGCCCAAAGGGCACGGTATCCATGCTTAGCTCACTGCCAGTGCTCACTACGGGCTTCCGTCATGCAAACAATCTAAGGTTCTTGTTTGTTGCTGGGGCTTTCTCCTGCTCCTCCTCCTCCCAGACCCCTGCAGCCCCTGAAGACGGCTCCAAGGCCAGAATGCCACCAGAAAGCTTATTGTCAGGACCCAGCGAGTCATTAAAACCCTTTCCTTTTCATTCCCGAGCCAACATTCCACATGGGGTCGATTCTGCTTCCTTTGTCACAGTCTTATGGCCCCGGCTGGGATGAATCAAGATTGCCATTGGTTGGGGGAGCTAGAAAGGCAAGCCAGACCCAGGGCGACACGGGGGTCTCCATCTGAACCCTGAGTGACTTGTTGGCAAAGTCTGGTGGCTGAAGGAGGGTGGGCGGGCACCGGGCACCGACCACATCTGCCTTTAATATCTGCCAGGCTGGCATCCCAGAGAACTCAGAACAATGGGGGGGAAACAGAACTGAACAACAACAGGGGATTTGGGAGGCACCAGCAAGTTTCTGAGGGAAAAGACAGAAAAGGCTGAAGGGAAAGAATTCAGACAGCATGTATACTGTTAAGTAAAAACAAGGTATATACAGACTGATGCAAAATCATTTCAAGAAGGACTATGTCTACAACTGCAGGGTAGGGGGAGAGCAAGAGACCTTGTGTGGGAGGAGGTCCCTGAGCTGTTCTTTGAAGGAAGCTGGGTATTCCAAGCTGTGGAAATGAGCAGAGAGTACATTCTGAGCACGGAGGACCATCTGGAGATGGTGATTCCTCTGGGGAACTGTCCAAAAACAAAATTTCCCACCTCTTAGCCTTTGCATAGGCCTCAGTGGGAGCATCTCCTGTACAAGTGCCCAGTGCCCACTTATAAGGTACATGGCCTCTTTTGAAATGATTTTACATCAATCTCTGTACACTTTGCTTACTTAACAGTATACATGCTAGCTGGATCCGGTGAGCAGAATGTACACTTTATTCTTTGAAGGCCAAGAATTTCATCTGTCTAGTTTTCTGGTCTCCGATATTACAGCATCCTAGGACTTGAATCTGTCTTTGCAGCAGAGAGCCAGTCCTCCAGAACCTCGGGCAGGGTGAAGGGATGCTCCCCCTGCCCAGTTGGCTTGTCAAGCAAAGGTTGGAGAGGCAGGATGTGGAGCAGGAAGATATGTGTTCAAATCCCCCATGAGGTACTTATTAGTAATGTGACCATGGGCAAATCACTAACCCCAGGCCTCCCTTCTCTGTTAATTGGGCCGATACTACTCACAGTACCCACTTCCCCTTTTTGAGCTTAAGAACAATCTTGCATTAGTCTAAATGAGGCAATGGGCCACCGGGGACTGAGAGCTGGTTTCCAAGCCAGCGAGGTCTGGATTTATATATTCTGCTTCCCTTCCATACTGGCTGGAAGGCTCTGGGAAAGTCACTTAACTCTGCTCTCTGGGCATCCCCTGTACCAATGAAATCACAGGTCTCCTTCCTCCCTACCCTCTGCCTCCCAACCCTCAGCAATCTGCATTACTGCCCTGCACACATGTGGTGCATAATAAATATTTGCTGACTTAAGTTGAATTCCTCATCTCAGTAGGGCTTTGGTGCAGGTATAGGGGGATTCAGGCCTTAGCTGACAGTAGTTTCCTAGGGACCTTTCAGATAAAGTAACTGGCCTAGACCCAAGGAATGACTGACCTAAGAAGTTAACTAGCAGATCCATGATTCAAATTCAGGTGCATTAATGCCATGGCCTGTGACCTTTCCACCACAACAAGGTGCCTCCACTTCCCTGGAACAAAAAGACTTTCTGGGGTTGCTTCCCAATTCTAGGATTCTGTCCCTCTCTTGGAATGCTACACAATCTCCCTCAAATACAGTGTATTCTTTGCTCGGAGGCAAGATGCTACAGAAGGACAATCTTTGATGTCCACGCTTTTTTGTCCGTAATTTATTTGGAATGATCAATTTCTCTGATAACTCAACCCTCAAAGACCATTTTACAAGGCCACAGAGGGGTTGGGATCAGGGTGAGTGGCAGAGATCCCTTCATGGACAAAGCTTCAGAACTCTGAGGAGCAAAGCATGTTTCCATTTATATGGCTATTCCTCTGGGTTACCTATGTTAGGAAGGCCCACGGCTAAAGCTAAAGTCCACTGCCTTCAAAAATTCAGAAGGGTGGCGAAGGAAAGAATCTTGCATTTTTGAGGTGAGGAAACTAAGGCCAAAGTGGTGCAGTTACTTATTCAAGGTCAACAAAGGTCCTGAGAAGCAGAGCCAAAATTTGAACCCAGGTTCTCCAGTGTTTCCCCCCTTATACCATATTGCTTTTTCTCTTCATGAGATCATAGATCATGAATTAGAAGGACTTGGCAATGATTCCAATCCATTAATCTTCAGATTGGGTTACTTGCCTAGGCTAACTCCAAATCCAGTGCCATCTTACCTACTTAAAGGTCTGAATAAGGCCTTAAAGGCCAGAGGAGAGTGGAAGTATCTGGGCCACCTTGGACAAGAGAAAATGGGTTTTTCTTGCTGTTCAGCTCCCAAAACCCAGGCCCTTGTCTCTAAGCTCTTTGAAGGCTTTGGATAGAAGTTTCACACAAATGCTCACCAAGGAATTTTTCTTCCAAGTTTAGGCAACAATTCCATTTCCATACTCAATTTATTGAAAGGCACTTCTCTCCAAAGCCAGCTAGAACTGCTTAGATGGGACTTTTCTCAGCTGCTGTTGAGGGCCACCAAGAGAGGAAGCGGGAAGGGGCCATTGATCTCTAGCCCACACCTCTGCTCCGGGGACAGTCCCTTACACAAATATTTGCCAACGAGTGCATTTGAGCCTGTCAATGGCTGTCAATAAAAGGAAGACACTCCTTCTCAGCTCCAGTATCTGTAGTGAGACCTGAGCTTTTGACCGTCAAGGCATCTATTAAATTTTAACTCTGTTTCTTTTGTCCTAGATCTCTTAGGGATCAACACTTCTGCAAAGCAGATGTGACCCACCCTGTGATATCACATCCCAGTCCCAGGGCTTCTCAGCACTACTTAGCATCCACTCAAAAGGAGTATGGAATCACAACCACTACAGCTTCTATGTGGTAACACAACTCTTTCTTCACAGTCACCCTGCTGAGGTGGATAATGCAAGGACCCTCACTCCCATTTCACAGCTGAGGAAACTGAGATTTGTAGGAGTCCAAAGGCAAAGTCATGAGGTTGATGAATGCTTGAGATGGGACCTGAATACAAATATCCTGACTTCAAATCCACTCATTTGTCTTTTACACAACACAACACTTGACTACTCAAAAGATGCATGATTTCATAACTGGGGGCCAAGCTCTATGCCTCTAACTCCTTTCTGGCATCAATGTGAATAAGTTCCAGGGACACAGAGACACAGAGAAGAAGCGAACCTCTGTGCTGCCTGGGGATATATGTGTGACTTTTAATTTCTTGGGTGTAGGGACTATTTCACTTGTTGTCATCGTCATAAACAATAATAATACCAAAGTTAGCATTTATATAGCACTCACTATGTGCCAGGCCCTGTGCTAAACACTTTTACAATTATTATCTCACTTGACCTTCACAATAACCTTGGGAGGTAAGTGCTACTATTATACACCTTTTATAGAGGAAGAAACTGAGGTAGATCAAGAGGTGTCGGGACAGTCGGACAGCTAGTAAATGTCTCAAAGAGGACTTGAACTCAGATTCTAGTCTCTATGCTCTATCTTCTACTCTCTATAAAAAACTGCCTCATAAAGACCCTTTCTTTCTGTCCATAGTGTGCTTTGTGATCCAAAAAATACACCAGCCCTGAATTCAGGAGGACCCGAGTTCAAATCTGGTCTCAGACACTTAACACTTCCTAGTTGTGTGACCCTGGGCAAGTCACTTAACCCCAGCCTCAAAAAAAAAAAAACAAAAAAAACAAAAAAAAAAACACAGTAAAAAGTAATCCAAAAAATAAACTGCTTTTGTAGTCATTGCACCCTCTGGTCCTTGCTAAAATCACATGAGAGAGGCCGGTGGGTCAGTTCTATGACCCCCATTTCACAGAGAAATGAGTGACTTATCTAAATCAGAAGGTCAGTATAAGAGCAGGGGGCAGAGCCAGATCTAGAAAATCTAAATGTTTCATTATACCCCAGTCTGTGGTACTGGCACACCCATACTGGCCAGCACCAAGGCCAGCTCCCACACCCACACTAGCCAGGATCAAAGCTAACTCTCACATCCACACTGATCAGCACCAAGGCCAGCTCTCACGTACAAAGGCCAGCACCAAAGACCAGCTCTCAAACCCACACTGATCAGCACCAAGGCCAGCTCTCACACTCACATTGGTCAGTACCAAGGCCAGCTCTCACACCCACACTGATCAGCACCAAGGCCAGCTCTCACACTCACATTGGTCAGTACCAAGGCCAGCTCTCACACCCACACTGGGCAGCACCAAGGCCAGCTTTCACACTCATGCAGGTCATCCAGATTGTGTGTAAAACTCCAGAGGTAACTTCTTCACTTCTGGATGGCTCTCATTGTTGGGAACTTTTTCTCTCTTGACCCATGGATCTAGCTCCTTCCCTGGTGCAGATGAAGGGCATGAGTGGGCCACAGCCCCGTGGGAGAAGGTAAGTCACCAGGACAAGAAAGCCACCAATAGCTTACCATGAAAATGCTGAGCTGTCTTCCGTCTCAAGGCCTGGACTGTCTCTTCTGTGTCTGCCCATTCTAGGACTAGTCTTCTGCCGTATAAATGGGTGCTGTGGCACAGGGCATTGAAAGCTCTCTGTAAAAGGAAACAAGAGAAAATTCTGTTAGGTCAGACCATCACCTGTCCACTTACTTATTCTCCTCTCCTTCCTGCCCTGATTCAACCTCCACTCAATGCCATGGAAAGCTCTGTAAAGTGCCCGCCAGTTCCTGCTCTCATGACATCAGATCTCCAAGGAGGATTTGGGCACGGTTGGGCATATCTATTTAATTAGCTGCTTATGTTCCTACAGAGAGAACTGCAAGTGACTGATTGACCAGTCAATATATCCACAGTCCAGGCCTGTAATTGGTGCCTGCTTGAAAGCAATCACCTTATTTTCCATGTTAAAATCCCAGCCATGGAGGGTGACCCCATTAGCTCAGCTCTTCTGCTGGGGAAGGGCACCTCGACTTCATTGGGCAATAGAAGACTGCTGGCTGCAGGAAGAGAACATGACCTATGCTTAAATGTCCCCCTCTAACATAGTCACCACCATTTTTAGAAAGCATTTTCCTACTGAGGGGCTCAAAGTAAGTCTTAATCTAAAATGTTCATGGGAGATTGATTTCCCTTAGGATCATAGAACCAGAGGGACCATTTATTTTAACCCAATCATTAGGCAAAGGAAACTAAAGACTAAGGAGTTCAGGTGGGCCAAGGTCATACAAAAGAACCCAAGAGTAGTAGGTAGTATTATAATGGTAAGCCTATGCTCCCTAGCCACTGTACTTCAAGGCAGCCAAACCCTTAAGTCTTGTATCTGTCCGGCACTCAGCTTTGGTGACACAGAGGTAGAAGTAAAGAGATAGCTCTGGAATTTAAATTCTATTGGAGGTACAAAGAATGCAGGGAACATATTATATATTATATATATGAAATAATTTGAGGAAGAGAAAGAGCCAGGTTTGTGAATACCCAGTTTTTCTTATAATCAATTTTCTCAATAAACAGACATAGGTAATATAATTTCTACCATATAGGAAGTCTTGAATTTCCCCCCCCCCCCATGTTCAGAAAGCTTCCTCATAGTCTTCAAAAAGCTTGGCAATCAAAGCCTTACTTAGGTGATCCAAGTTGAGCAATAGTCATGAAAGATTTACGTAGAGGGCTTGAAGTGCTTACTTAAAAGAGAGGAACTGAACTCTAAGAAATGGGGAGAGAACTCAGGATGTGAATAAGAATAAAGATACCTGACAAGCAGGAAGGGAGATGGGCTCGCTTAAGGTATGAGCACTAGTGAGCAGGGGGTAGTACTCATTCCCTGACAGGTAGCCACAAAGTTAGTAGGGAAACTAAGGCAGGAAGGAGAGATGAGACTTTATCCGAAGTTATAAAGTGAAGAGGAAGAACTAGGTCATAAGATCACAGATAAAAGGCCTCACAGGTCACTTAGTCTAAGCTTATTTCAAAGATAAGGAAAGTAAACCTCACTTATTAAAGGTTCTGTGTCTAGTAAGTAATGGTAGGGATTTGAATATAAAATCTGCACTTCGATTTAGACCTTTTTCCATTAAAATATATTCCCTGCAGCACAGGATCTTTTGAAAACCAGACTTCTGGGGACAATGCAGTCTGTTGACCTGTCAGTGAAGAGGGCAATATGGCCAGGCAATTAATAGCTAATATGAGTGGTGAAAGTCATTTCAATAGTGTTTGAAGGTTTACAGAGCAATCCGGTATAAAGTGAGCAGTACAACTATTATCACATTTTATAAACAAGGGAATTTAGACATACATTAGTGGAGGCAATATCATCAGAGAATACCATAGACCACCAAGACAGAAAGAGGAAATAGATGAGGAGTCCAGGAAATAAATTACAAATTTTGAAGACTATAAGGAAGCTTTCTGAACATGGGGGAAAAAAATTCAAGACTTCCTACAAAGGCATGATGCATTACTGAGGGCAGGGAGAGGGGGTGGGGGCAGAGAGGAAAGAGAGGCTTCAATTAATCTGACATAGACTAGAGGTTCTTTCTTCCAAAAGCACAGGATTGCTTAAATGATAATTTCATTCCTTAAAAAAAGAATAGGAACAAAATAGAAGGGGGAAAAAGAAACCTATTTTGTATTGGATTTTCCCCAAAAGGGTTAAAGACAAAAGAATTTTGAAGGGAAGTCCCACTTTTTTCTTAAGTGTTTAGAATAAAAGGAACTAACATACTCCCTAGATTTAGAGAGAAAAAGAGTTGTCATGGATTAAAATTCTATAGAAGAAATCAGTCTAGGAGGTAGAGGAAACTTCCATGGGTGAAACAGTAAAGAGAATGAGAAAGATGTAATGAGAAGGCTGGTGGGTGGGGGTGGAGAGAGGAGAATGATTTGTCTGAAGAAAATTGATGTGGATACACAGGAAACTCACCAAGCATCTCAGACGGAAGCAAAGCCAGGCAACAAAATATTAATCTAAAAGTAGGCTACGAGCTTATAAATAAATAAATAAATATATATTATATATTATCATTATATCATATATAATTATAAAAACATAAAAAAAATAATTGTACATATATAATATATAATGATGGTATATAAAAATATCATCAGAAATGGTGAATCTCAGAATGGACAGAAGTTGTCAAGGAAAGCCAAGTATTACAACAAGTGTGTTTGCCTGTTTTTAGAATTATAAATAAGATAAAGAGAAGGATCCAAGAAGTGAGAGTTGGTTTAAAAAAAAATGTAACTGGTAACAGAGAAGGCAGAACAAAATAATTTTTATTTGGGTAGGCCCTTTGTGAGAAGGAGGAAGGACCTTTGGGCTATTAAGAACAGATTAAAAATGGCCAACAGGGACATGATAAACCACAGCTCAGAAGGAGACAGCAAGAGGCTACTAAAGTAAGTTGGATGTATCCAAGTTAGATGAACTACATCCTCCAATATTGGGGGGGGGGGGAGAAGGAACTACTGGCAGATATAATTACTGAACCACTTTTGGTGATATTTTTAAAATCATGGAGAACAGGAGAGGCACTGCAGGGCTGGCAAATGAGGACAAATATTGTCCTAGTTTTCTAAAAAGGGAAGATAATGAAGTCCACAAATTAGAAACCCAGTGAACTTGACTCTGATTTTTGGTACAACTATAGAAGTTACTATTAAGGAGAGGGTTAGCATCTTCTAAGTGCCAGGCACTGTGCTAAGCTCTTTATACATCTCATGTGAATCTGCACAATAACCTTGTGAGGTGGATACCGTTACAATTTCCATTTTACAACTGAGGAAACAGCGGTCACGTGTCTGCCCAGGGTCATACCACCAGTAAATAACTAAGGCCAGATTTCACCTGGGTCTTCCTGACTCCAGGCTCTATCCACTGAGCACCCAGGAGCATAGTAAATTTGTGTTGATTCACTGACAGTAACTTGTCCTGAGTCACACAGCTGATCGAAGCAGTTTTCTGGCGTGGAGCCCCACATTGCATCTTGGTGGAAGCCTGGGAGGCAAGACGGAGAAGGCCCTGGGCAGGCCTGCTCCTTCTAAAAATTAGTCAGAGAGCTGTGTTAAAGCAACACTTGAAGGGCCAGGTGCAGCAAACTTTTCTTTTCTTTCTTTTTTTTTTTAATTTTAAAAACTCTTCTGGCTGCCAGCAGAGCCTCCACATTTTTTCCAGGCGGATATAAAAATGCATCTGGACTTGAATCCGAAATGGCCCATTCAGAGCTTTAAAACACACTCGCTCTCAGCTGTCACGGCAGGAGAATGGCTTGATCGAGAGAGCTTAGGTTTCAAGATGGGAAACAGAAAATGATTGGTAGCCTGGCGTTGCTGGCTCCCTGTCCTTCTGAGGACCCCGAGGAGTCTCCGTCCCCAGCGTGTGATAGTGGAGGGGAAGGCCAAGTGGCCACATTTCCTCAAGGACACCAAGCTGTTTCTGGTGGAACAGGTACGGAGGCTCCGGGGGGATCCCGCCTCGATCCATGAGCTCCCTGCCTTGACCATGGCTCTGACTCAGGCCCACGTGTACAGCAATTGTTCTCTCCTTCCCAAACAACCTGAACATAATGTTCCCTAAGCATTCCAGCTTTGTTTTCAGGAGCCTCCTCCCTCCACCCGCTCAATCTCCCTGTTTTGATGTTTTTGATTTGTTTGGGATTGGGCTTGTTCTGCTGACTTTCAATGGATGAGCGATGAGAAGAAGCAAATTAGCCTTGACATTGGGAAAACCTTCCTAACGACGAGAAAGAGCTATTCAAATGATAGCAGCAAGCCGGCAGCAGTGGCTCCTCCCTCCCTGGAGATCTTCAGGCGAAGGCAAGGGGGGTCACCAGTCAGAAGACATGGAAGAGGGTTCTGGAGTGGACAGGATGGTCAGCTGACTGAAATCGGGAAACAGGAAGGTTTAGGGGCTCCAAACTCTAACATAAACACCTTGTTTCAGGGACTTCCAGATTTACTGATAGAGAGGAAAGAACATTCAGGAAAAACAGGGATTCAAATTCAAGTTCATGTTTAACAGCCACGTGACTGGGTGATCCCTTCACCAAATCCAAAAAATGGAGAAAAACATTCCCAGCTTTTCTACAGCCCTTCTATGTGAGGCTTTTTTTTTTTTTTTTTTTTTTTTTTTTTTTTGTTATTGTTTTTGGTTTTTTCTGAGGCAAATGGAGTTAAGTGACTTGCCCAGGGTCACACAGCCAGGAAGTGTTAAGGTCGGATTTGAACTCAGGTCCTATGTGAGGCTCTTCTAATCCCTCAGTTGTTAGGACTCTCTACCTCCCCATTCATTTTCTCATCTGTCTCTGAAAGTCCTAAGAAAGGCCTGAAGATCAGAGATGGATGAGTGTGAAATCTACTAGTATAAAGGACACTAATCACTCTGTAAGATGGGAATGGGGATTGTCCCCAAGGATCTGGGATCCTGGGATGCCTTCTGCCTGCTAGCTGTCAGTCTAAAGCAGTCTCAGGGCTTTCTAGTGTCCTGCTCAAGGCATATGATGACCATACATTTAAACTTCTTAACTCTAGTGCCCACATGGAGCAAGAGAAGATCATCTTTGTCTCTCATTATGGTCGTCAGCATTACAGCTGAATTGATAAAGTGTCTTAAGGTTTGTAAAGTCCTTCAAAAATGAAACGACAGTTTCCTTGGGCAGGCAGGTGGTACAGTGCCTAGAGGGCCAGGTCTGCGTTCAAATCTGGTCTCAGATACGTCTTAGCTGTGTGATCCTGGGAAGGTCACGCCACACTGTTTGCCTCAGTTTCCTCATCTGTAAAATGAGCTGAAGGAGGAGATGGCAAGTCACTCCAGGATATGCCAAGAAAACCCCAAATGGGATCCCAAAGAGCTGGACATCGCCGAAGAGTCCACAACATGCTCTCTTATTCGGGAACTTTTAGTGTGGGAACCTCTTCTGTGCCTGTTGTCTGGGAGCGTGAAGAGTTTACGTAACCTGCTCAAGGTGACACAGCTGATATGTTCGAGGAAGGACTCCAGAGTTGGCCCTCTACCCACCATGCTGCAGTGCCTCAGCGCAGACGAGCCAGGCTATTCTTTGGATAAGTGCAAGCAGAAGTAATATGGAAACTTGGCTCTAGTTCAGCCATAAGGGGCGGGTACTGCCATTAGGGGAGGAAATAAGGCCCCAGATTTCAGTAAGTGAAGCTACACGAGGCTGGCCAGTTCATCCCTCCTACTAGGGAATCAGAGTCTTTATCCGTACACTGGGCAAGTGATAAGATGATCTTGAAAGTTCTCCTTCCCGCCCTAATATTCTCTGACAAAATGCTGGCCTGTCTCCCTCCTCCATTCCTCGGTTTGACTGCGGGCCCCCGTCCAGCCTTAGGGGCACCTCCTGCCTTGGCTCTGTGCAAGGCATCTGGGATCTGATGGGCGGAGAGCTCAGAGGGGCCAATATCTGCCTCCCTGGCCCTCTCCACAGCCTTGTTTCTGACTGCCGCCGGCACCTGGGTTTCAGCCTTCCTCACTGTCCTACTCTGATGAGCTCCCGAGATCAGCCCTTTCCCGTGCTGGCCCGAATTCCATTTTGCCCTTTGGTTTCGGAGGAAGAGGATCTGGTAAAAAGTCAGACTGGCCTGAGGCTGCCAAGTGACTGTCCCTCTGAGACCATTTCTCAAGCGGAAGGAAGGCACAGGAGCCCTGGCAGCCCAGCTCTGGGGCTGACCTTTCGCAGCTCTCCCATGGGACCAGCCTCCCCTGCCTAGAAACAAATGCCATCGGAGGCCTTGGGCAAGACATCGGCCCAGGAGCTGGGCACCTTGCTTTAAAGGGCCTGCATAGATCACAGGCTTTTAGACAGGGTTGGGAGGAGACTTAAGAAACCACCTCTTCCATAACCCCCACTTCCATTTTACCGATGGTTTTCATATAACAAGAACCTCTAGGCACGTTGTCTCAGGGAAGAAAATCTGCACACAAATCCCAAGAAATCCAAGGGCATTTTTTCTTCTTCTGCTTATCCCAAAGAACAGAGGGCTGGGTGTAAAAGGCTGAACACTGGGGCTTCCTTGCTGGCCCTGTGGCTAACTGGTGTGTGATGCTAGGTAAGTCACTATACTTCCCTAGCCTTCATCTCAGAGGGAGGGATTTGGTCGAGATGCTTTCTGAGGTCTCTAAAGAGAAGCAGAGCTCATCTCTACCCCCTCCCCCCCCCCCCCGAGGCTGGGGGTTAAGTGACTTGCCCAGGGTCACACTGCTAGGAAGTGTTGTGTCTGAGAGCAGATTCGATCTCGCGTCCTCCTGAATTCAGGGCTGGTGCATCCACTGCGCCACCTAGCTGTCTCATGGCTCATCTCTTAGACTGTCCACCCTCCTCCTCATATTGTGTTTATTCATCCTTCCTCAGGTTTAAACCTAAGGGTCACATCTCCAACATTCATCCTCTTCTTCCTCTCTAACAGCTCATCTGCCAAGTTCTCGGGTTGCCATCTCTGCGCCATTCCTCACATTCACTTTGTCCTGGTGAACCCCAATTCTACCAGCTTCGTTACCACCTTTCTAGACAGATCTTCTAATCACTCTCTCCCCCTTGCAGCCAGCTTTCTGGCTACTAAAATAATCTCTCTTATGCAGAGATTAGGACACAGCAAAAACAAAAAAATCTTCAATGGCTCCCTGTGGCTTACTGAGTCCAGCAGGAACTCCTCTGCCTGGGATCCAAGGACCACCATAGTCTGGTACTTCTCTACTCTAGAGACAGCTAATCGGAACAGTATAAAGCACTGGGCCTGGAGTCAGCTCAAATACAGCCTCAGCCACTTACAAGCTCTGTGACTTTGGGCAAGTCATTATTTGCCTCAGTTTCCTAATCTGTAAAATAGGATAATAATGGCATATACAGTCCAGGATTTTTGTGAGGATCAAGGGAAATAGTAACCATAAACCTACTATACACGATCTGGAACATAATAAGTACATTATTATTATTACTATTAAATCTCTATCTGAGTCAGTTTCCTCAGCTATAAAATGGAGATAAAAGTATCTCTCAGGGTTATTGTGAGGAACAAATGAGATATGTGTACAGTACTTGGAACACAATAGGTGCTTAATAAATGCTTATTTCCTTCCTTCTTTCTACATTTATGTCACATTACTCACTTTTATGTCATGTTCTATTCTCCTATCCCTTTCCTTGAAAACTCTTACGCTCCTCTGTGTCTTTGCACATTCAGTTTCTTGGAATCTCTTCCCCTTCCTATCTTTAATGAAGGATAAAAATGCCACCTCCTCCAGGAAGCTTTTCTTGACCACACTCTCTCCAATAAGCTAATAATAGCTTTGCTCTTTGGCCCTCATGTGACAATTTGGTTTTCAATTTTCTAATGTTTAATATCATGTAATCTGCATATCACAGCTCTGTTCTTTTAGTTGTTTTCTGGTAAGAGCGTAATCTTATGAAGGCAGAGGGCCTGTTATCTAAAATGGGCATCTCCTCTAGTGGGGGTCTAGTCCAATGTGTCCTGTATATAGTAAGTGTTAAGTCAATGTTGGACTGGGCAGGAAAGAGAAGAGGTTGCAACATTCTGGGGCTCAGTTTTTAGCTCTAAGACAACAATCGTAGGCATGATGGGAACGAGGGGGGAGAAATGCAAGATTTCCTACTGACTCTCCCACTCGCCCCAAGGGATCTGGAGGATCACTCTTCTAGAGTCCTTGCTGTAGCCAGCCAAGATCCCTGTCCCGCAGGATCATGGCCAGACACCAAACCCTTCTGACAGTGACTAGAAACACTTCTGTCATCCCAGCCAGGCAAGATCAGGCCGGTGTTCTTCTCTCCTCAATGAGTCTGACTCCCATCAAACCCCATCTGAGACTAATCTCCCAGCAAGCTCCAGTTCCAGCTACGGTTGGATGCCAAGGAGCTCACCTTGGCCAATAAGGGCGAGATGGTCAAGGGAGCCGTAAAGATAAACCAGCCTGGATGAGTGGGTGGATATTTCTGGGAGGTGGGATTGGGAATATTATGGCAAGGGGCTGTTTTCCCACTCAATTCCCATTTATTAAGTTCCTTCTAAGTTTAGGGTACTATGTTAGCGACTAGGGAGAAAAAGGAAAGGAAAAAGAAAAAGAAAAAGAAAGAGAGAGAAAGAAAGAAAGAGAGAGAGAAAGAAAGAAAGAAAGAGAGAAAGAAAGAGAGAAAGAAAGAAAGAAAGAGAGAGAGAGAGAGAGAGAGAGAGAGAGAGAGAGAGAGAGAGAGAGAGAGAGAGGGAGGGAGGGGAGGGAGGGAGGGAGGGAGGGAGGGAGGGAGGGAGGGAGGGAGGGAGGGAGGGAGGAAGGAAGGAAGGAAGGAAGGAAGGAAGGAAGGAAGGAAGGAAGGAAGGAAGGAAGGAAGGAAGGAAGGGGAAGAAGGGAAGAAGGGAAGAAGGGAGGAAGGAAGGAAGGGAGGAAGGAAGGAAGGGAGGAAGGACGAACAGCAGCAAAAGCAAAACCGTTCCTTTCCTCTAGAAGCTGACATTCTACTGTACTGCTGCTGACACTGTAGAAAGAGAAGTCTTGGTAATAATGTACTCCTTATAGCAAGCACTCATTTTACGGACGAGTTTTGGTTGGACCCAAGTCTCTTTGTTTACCCAATGTGAAAACCAAGGTCCAGAGGGAGGTTATAATTTACCAAATGTTACAGAGCTAAAGGCAGGACCAAGATTTGAACCCAGGTCCTCTGGGCCTACTGCTTTGGCCCAGCTATTAGGTCATGGCCCCAACACTGATGTTCTTGGGTTAGGGAGGTAATCACCATGAATCACTGACTAATTAATCATCGATCAGTTTTTAGGGGAGCATCCCCTCAGCATAAAGCCCAATCCTAGGCACAGAGATCCAAGTGATTCATGACAACAGCCAAGGATCTGTGACTTTTTCTGGTGATGTTCTCACCAGTGGGAACATAAGCCATCTGTAATGGCAGAGGAAGTAAGTCTTTAGGAGGAACAGAGCGGGTTGGGACATTTGCTCTGGTCTCTCAGACATGGCACTCGAACCCAGGCCTCTGTCACCAAGACCATTCCCAAGCCTCCAGAACAGGCAGCAGAATGGAGATGGCAGCAAGGAGTTCTCAAGGCCTGAAGAGAGAGAGAGACCACTTCTCACCCAAGACCCTTCGGCCTCCCACAGACATCTCTTCTGGATGACTACCCAGGAACAAAGAGACAGCAAACCAACCCAAACTCTCCTAACTTAACCGCCTTTTTTCTTGCTCTGGAGAAATGACAGCCAACATCCAGACAGGAAACGGGAAGACGCTGTCAGGCCTTAACAAATGGGGATTCTGCCCACCTCGGCACTGTTTTACGCCTCCAACGGATGTGCTTAAAGCTTAGGATCCGATGACAGGTCACAGTCCATAAAGGATTTGGCTGAAACTCAGTCCCTGCTATCAAATGCAAGACCAGACATTCAAATCCATTTTCGTACACTCACGTACACAAATGGTGTTAATTGAAAAGTGTGAACTCAAATTCGGAGCTTGCTAGTTATTCTTTCTTGTTGGCAATAATTTGAGGAGGGAGACGGAACGGCTCCTTTCTCATCCTAGGTCTTTAGCCCCCGAGACTTTCGGTGATTTCTAACTCGGGGTAAGCTTCCTGAGGGGCAGGCGGGGTGGGTGTGCTTCTCCATAATGACTCCTACAAGTCTCTACTCATAGAAATGCTCTCTCTAGCGAGGGTTTTCCAAGTCCAAGCCTTCCCATCTAAGCAAATCCACCAACTCTCCATGACCTCACAAGTAGGGTCAAAAAACACCATCTGTGCCCCTTGGGAGTTTATACTCTACACCAGGGGTCCTTAAACTTTTAAAATAGGGGCCAGTTCACTGTCCCTCAGACTGTGGGAGGCCGGACTAGAGTAAAAACAAAACCTCACACTCTGTCTCTGCCCCTCAGCCCATTTGCCATAATGGCTGCATCTGGCCCTAGCCCGGAGTTTGAGAACCCCTGCTCTATAGCCCTCAGGTTTGGGTGAATTACTCTTTATCTAACTCTCTCCCCCTCCCTGTCTCTGTCTGTCTCTGTCTCTCAAATTGTCCAGTTCTTGAGTCAGAATCATTCTAACAATGCTTCGGACAGACGCATCCCTCCCTCCTGACCCCAGCAGAAAGCTCCTTGAGGTCAGGGGCTGCTGTTCCACTAGCAAGGTGCTCAGTGCATCACAGGCGCTTAACGAACACATAACGGATCGAACCGGCTGCACCGTCTCTCCAGAGGCTGGCGAGGGCGTTGGGACACAACGTCCAGCCCAAGTTCCCCGCTCCATCGCATTGCAGAAAAGTGAGAAATTAGGAAGTATAAATTAACCATCGAGACCCTGCAATTAAAGCTGCAGTTGTTTACCACAGTCAGAATAGCTCTTCCTGCCAATGCAAACAGCCATCCCGTCTCCCTACTGCCGACTCCCCCCCGAGTGTTTATTTAAGCCAACACATTGCTCTACTAATTGGATAACATTCCATGTGAAAATAGGCCTTTAAAACCACAGCAGCCGAGGCAAATAAAAACAGCTGTAACTGCAAAAGTACAAAGGAACGAAGACTCCAAAAAAAAAAAAAAAAAAAATGAAAGGCGCACACAACGGAGAATTACTATTTTTCCCCTGTGTTCTTGGGGTAGGTACCTTCTTCCCCATCCTTTCCCATCCACATGGCCCCTTCCTCTCTCACAGCCCAGACCTCTCTGGGCAACGAGGGGAGGCCGGCTTCTAAGCGGGGTGGCTCACGTGAGACAGACTATCCTACCTGGCTCCCAAATCCCCTCTCACCCGGGGAGGAAGCCTGGCTGGGTGGGGCACGCTTCTGCCTCTGCTTCTGCCAGGAACTCTGGGTACTGTCCACCAGAAGCTGGGGCTTGCAGCAATCAGATGATTCAGACAAGATCCTTGGGGGCAAGTAAGGCTGTCTAACCCTCACCCCTCCCATTACATGCCCTCTCGTGCTTAACAGGAAGGGCAGATTTCACTGGGAGCTGTGGTTCTCAGGGAGAGCAGCGACTCAGCCTCCTTCCGGCCTCTCTGTTTCTGTAGAGCGGGGGCTGCTTGACCTAGTGGTGATTTAGAATCCGGGGGCATCAGGACCGTCCTTCCCTCCACTGGCATTCATATGCCTCACTTCATCATGTGGAGGTGACCATGGCTTCTCAAAGGCACCCCTGGCAGAGCACAAAGTCTGGAGGGGGTCTCTTCTAGCTGGAAGGGCTTTGAGAATGGGCCCAGTGTGTGCCTGCCAAATGGACCAGCCCAGTTAAATTCCAACAGGCTCATTAGCAGAGACTAGCGGGGAGGAATTGGTCTGTGAAAGCATGAAAGAGTCACATCCTCCGGTGGGGGAGAGCATGGACAAAAACATGGGTCTTCTCAAGTTGGGTGGTTTGTTCCCAAAGGGTTCAGAAGCGCCGGAAGCCCCCCCCAAGCCAACCGGTGCATCCCTCCTGTTTCGCTGCTGAGAAAATCGAGAACCGAGGAAACGATTAGCTTAGCTGCACATAGAGAATGAGCAACAAGGCCAGGCTTTGAACCCTGGACTCCTAAGCCAGGCCTCAGGCCTCCTTGGCCAGCTGGAGACAGAAGCTGCGGACTCCACGAGGGTCACAGCATTTGGCTTTTGTCTTTGTGAATTATGAGAAATCTGGAGGGGAGAAGCTATGAGCAAACCTACGGCGTTACGTTACTTGAGAGCATTATTACTCTGATAGAATGGAAAGAGCCATTAAATGGATTTGGAGCTGAAGGAGCTGGATTGAAATCCTGGCTGTGCCACTTATTGTTACCTGGGTGACCTTGGGAAAACAACAGCATCTCGCCTCCTTCTTTCCCTTCTGTTCTTCCTCCCTTCCCCTCTCTCCCCCCCCCCTTGCTTTTCTCCCTCCCCTGGCTCTTTCTTTTCTTCCCCTTCCCTCTTTCCTTTTCTCTCCTCCCTCCCTCCTTCTTTCCCTCCCTCTCTCCCTCCTTCCTTCCCTCACTGAATGCTGGGGAGACACATTTATAAAGATAAGTTAAGTACAAGATGCTCTGAGGAAGAAGTGGGTTGTTTTGAGCCTTGCTAGGCTGTTGTTCTTATAAGCAGTTGCCTGGTTACTCTGCATCCTCCCACCACAGCCAGGGATGAGCAGGTCGCTTGCAGAAGCCGACGCCTGCCTGCTGTGGGAAGGGAACACTGGGAGGCCTGACTGGGAGGACAGGAAGAGAGCAAGGCTCAGCCTCAGTTTCCCCATCTGGGGTTCCATGAGATCACCTCTGGGATCACTTCTAGCTCTAAAACGATCTCCTCATGGAATCAAAGCTTTAGGTCAAAAGGGGCCTGAAGTAGTCAACCCCTGCGTTCTGCCAACAGGGAAACCGAGGCTTAGAAGTTCAGGGGCTTCTCTAAATTCCCAAGGAAGATTAAAGAAACAGGCGTTCCTCTCCTCGGAGGGTGGGGGGCCGGGCACGAGAGGGGCTCCTAAGTGGGGACTGAGAGCAGTGGCGCGCCCCCTGAATGGGAATCTTACAAGAGGCTTCCTCACTTACTAGAAGGAATATGGGACCCGAGTCGAAAGAGCCTTGGGCTGGCAGGAATCTCACTTCAGACATCCTGGGCCAACGTCTCTCCCTAAGTCTCAGTTCTCACATTTGTAAAATGGGGCAGAACCCGAGGTGATGGTTGGAGCCAGGCGGGACTGCGTACACGTCTTGTTGACCCAATACACATCAATGCAATTGCTGGGCCAGTCATGGGAGCGCCACGTGGCCCTCTGATGCTGGGCCGCCTCCCTGGTCTCCGTCAAGGGGACAGCAGGCGGGGGGCAGGGTGCCGGGACCACCGTGCTCCTCCGGCCTTCAGGTCCTCCGAGTGTGAAATGAGGGAGGCCGGCCCAGATGCTCCCTAAGGTTCTCTCTGGATCTCATTCTACAGTCTGAAGGAAAAAGCTCTGGATCCAGAGTCAAACAAAGGGCCTGGGTGGAATTCTGGCCCAGAAACACGTGCTTTCCTTTGTCTGTCATTAAAGCCACAAGGTTGACCCCTAGCTCCCACACCCGTCCTTCTTCTCCGGCCTGTGCCTGAGCCTGCCCAGGGCCCTTCTCGCCCCCCTGCCCTTGGCTCTGCTCGGGGCTCAGGGTCACCGCATCTGCCGATGCTCGATGCCAAGCTGGGACACAGCAGGCTCATTCAATAAATGCGATGGATGAAGGAGATGGCCACCAAGAGACTGCCTTCAGGGAGGCAGAAAAAGCCGGGCACTGGAGGAGGACCTAGGGGAGGGACGCGAGCTGGGCCCAAAGGAGCTCCCCGCGGTCCTGTTCAGGTCGAGCCCTTGACCCCAAATACCATGAAGCCCAGGAGAAAGGGCCAGGGAATCGCGTTCCGGGAGAGCGAAGGGAAACTGGCACGTGGTGGTTTCTGGAGTTCTCTGGCAGAGGGGGGTGTCTCTGGAATTCCCTCTGCTGACAGAAAAATGGCTTTGTTGTTTCCTAGCCCAATGTCTCAGCAGTCTAATGCTTCCTCTTCAAATTCACTCCCGCCCTAGAGCTAACTAGATATTTACAATATTCAGAGTTCTATTCACCAATATGCAGTGTGCGCTTTTCTATGGGTCATCGGAGAGCACTAAATGTTCCACTCAGAAGACAATCAAGTTCTTCAGACAGGCTCAGAGAAGGAGAGAGAAAAAGCAACAGAGGCTTCAGGAGAAGGAAAAAGAGCAAACGAGTCTTTCTAGGAGTGAGGCACTCACCGTGGGCCCTCACTCTGCAAGCCCGGCTTGTTCAGGCGTGCTGTATAAAGGGGCCGCTCCCAGTGCCGACAGAGCCGGCCCCAGACTGAAGAGACGCTGCCGCCTCCGAGGGCACGTGGTGACCCTCCCCCCGGGGGCTACCGACCCCACTGCAATCCCCCCTTCGACGGCTGTTGTTCCCGGTGGCACCGGAAACCCAGGTGGGGAGGAGTGGATGGGGTCGGGGGGCGGCCGCCCCCACAGAACCAACGCAGAAGAAATCTTTGTGATGGCGGAACTCTCGGCTCAGAAAATAAAATTCTCATTCTGAATGAGAATAAAGGACCCGAACACGATGGAAATTCCCCGAGATCCCTTATGAAAGCTAAGAAGGCTCCCCTGACTTTTTCAGATTGAGACCCCGCTTCCTCTCCAAAGATCAGAAGTGGCATTTCAATTCAGATACTTACTTAAGCTCTGGAAGAATGGAAAGCTAGAGACACTAACCTGAGTAGTCAACAAGTCTTTCCCCCTTAAAAACGGTGTGAAGCATCTTTGGGGCGAGTTTCGCTGTCCCACCTGAAAAGCGAGCAGCTCCCTCAGACTTACCTGACCAGCAATAAGGACTGTTAGATAAATGGAGGCGTCTCCCGAGCGCGGGAGGCCCTTGGCGATCAGGAATAAGCATCCTGGGCAGCTCTTCAGGAAGGACCCTCTGTCCCTCGGACAATTTCAACCGTCTCCTGACCGCCCTCCCCCTTCCTTCTTATCTCCCCAAGGTCTCCAATGGATCGGCGGGCCCCCTCTGCTCCCCTAGGAGGAACCGCCACCTCCTTGGCTCGGCTCACTTTGAGCCCTTCGTGGCCCACTCTGGTTCGTTTTGACTGACCCACGGCCAAACCTGGCATTCCATCCCCCGCCTCCCAGCACCACGGGCTCCTTTCCAGGCTCTGCTCTCGCGCCCCTCCTGGAGGAGACCTTTGCACATCCTTCCTCCACTTATTTTGCCCCCTCCTCAGACTTAGTTCTTTGTACGTGTGACATAGCCCTTGAGTAGAGGCTAACATCTGGGAGGGCAGGGACCTGTTCCTGCCGTGTCTGGGTGTCCCTAACCCTTGGACTAGCGCCTCAACGTGCCGCAGCTGAGTTAAGGAAAAATAAGAGCTCGGGGGACTGAAAGGCTGCCCAGAGGTGTCGGGAAGAGAAGACGGGGAGCGTTCACCCCAGACAAGGAGCTGCTGAATGAGGCTGAGAGGCGCGGCCAGCCCAGAGAAGAAGGTTCAGCGGGGAGATGAAGGCAGTATTTGGAGGGGAGATGAGAGAAGACTCAAGTCCACTTGTTAGGGAGGAAGATGGTAGCAAAAGTCTCTTCCAAATCTGCCATTCTGTCATCTAATTCAAGCCCCATTTGTGGCAGGGGCATCTGCTGTGGGCAAGGAAGTGGGCAAAGAAGGAAGGAAAGCTACCTGACAGTCTTATAGCATCAAGACGTGGCTGAGGGAATGTGTGAACACCCCCCCCCCCAAACCACAAGCTGATTCTGCCTCGGGTCTCACGGGCCACGGCTGGGCCGCGCAGTGGTCACTCTGCAGGCGAGACCTCCCTGATGCTCGCTGCCTTTGGCGGAGGCCAGAGGAGGGTCTCACGACAAGGTGGAACAGGAACAGATGTCCTGATGAACCCTGGGAATACGTCCACAAAACAAGCCCTTGAATTCTAGCTGCTGAGACACAAGCAAGGATGACAAAGGCTACTGGAAAGGCTGGCCAGGGGTTCCCTGCTGACGTCCCTGGCAAGTCTCACAGCCAGCCTACAGAGGCGGCAGATGGGTCCCCGGGCCCGCTCCCCCTGCTTCCCATGGCTGGGCCAGCGGGGAGGGGCCGGCTCTTGGGAGCCCCTCCTGAGGGAGGGCTGCTGATCCCTTCTCGGAGAGACAAGAGAACGTCTTTCTGAGAATCAGAGGATGTCTTGAAGAAGAGACGATGAGAATGAGGAAGGGACCCTGGCACCCAGAATGTCACAGCCGGAAGAGACCCTGAAATACAAAATGTCACCGCGCGGAGGGACCCTGCGAGACCTTGGATCCCCGACTCCAAGCCTCGTCATTTCCTGGTGGAGGACACCATGATCAGAGAAGGGAAGCAGCTGATCGTCGGGGGCAGATCCGGGACGAGACCCTGGGCCTCCTGACACCCCGCTGCCTCCTGCTTCCTTGTGGAACCCTGAGCCGGGGCACGATGCGCTGGCGGGGAGTGGTCAGTAAACGCTTGGCTCTTTTTCCGACCAATGGAAATCTAGGCAGCAGCTCAGCCAGCTGTTCGCCCCCAAAAGCCGCTGCTGAACCAGATGTTCACGTGCTACTCGTGGCAAGGGAGAAGCTGCGGCTGATGAAGCCAAACAGGAATTCAGGCAGATTGGCTCGCTCTGAGGGGAGGAAGGGGCAGCAGCTCGGGCTCTCCGGAGGCTCCCGAGCCGCTCTTCTCAAAGGCACAGACCCTGGCCACGGGCACGTGCCACGCATCGAAGCACCAGCGTGGCCTCCAGTGCTGTGGGCCTCCCGGCAGTAGCAAGGGAAAGGATGTGAAGTAAGAAGCGGTCTCTCCTCGAGAGCTGCCCTAATTCCTCCCCAACTCTCGTCTGGCTCCATCCTCGGCCCAGAGGGAACAAGCAGGAGCGGCGAGGCAGATGTTGCCAGGAAGCAAATTTAGGATTGATTTTGGGAGAAAAGTACTGACAACGAGGATCAGAAATTGAGGGTAGGAAGCTCCCTGCTCCCCAACTGTTCTACAGTGAAACGGGCTGCCTCAGGCGGGAAGGAGCCATCAGATGTTGGGGACTGGGGGGTGCTGGTGGGAAGCCTTGGATTCCAATACCGTCGCCGCCAACGGCTTGGGCGGAGCTGGAAAAGCCCCTTGTGCTAGAACGTCTCGATCCTCACGTGCCTTCCCTCTCCAGCGTTTGTGGAAACTAACCCAGTAGTGCTGGAGAACATAACAAGCCAACACGTGGCTGGGACCCCAGCTTGTCTACTGGGATCTCTTCAAAGGGCCCATGCGAGCGGCCTCTGAGAGCTTAATAAAACCCCTTTAGGCGAAAAAGCGGAGGCGCTGGCGCCGCGGCCTCACCTTGGCATCCTGCTTGGTTAGGAAGTCCACAAAGCCAAACCCTCGGTGGGGGCCTGTCCCCGTCATCTTCTTCGGCAAACGGACCGTCTTGAGCTCCCCGAAGGTGCTAGGAACAAAAGGCGACACCCAGGACTTTACACACCAAAGAACTCAGAAGGGAAAAGGAGGGAGGGGGAGAGGGGAAAAGGAGAGGGGGCGGGACCTTGGTTCTCCTGAGCTAATCCCCTCCGAGTTACCTGCAGCCCCACCTCACAGGGCTGGGGGGTAAAGAAGCCCTTATCCCTCACTCCCTGCCCAGGTCCTGGAGGTCGAGCAGTGGATGAGGAGGAGATTCTTCAGGGATGCTGAGGGAGTCTTGTCAGTTCATCTGACAAGCAGAAAGCCGCCACTCCTGCCAACCTGGCCTTTCCCTCCCCCATTGTGGTAAATACACATTAGCACACCCGGCTCTCTGAGAGCTCTCCAGCTCGGGAGGCATCCTCGCCGCCGGGCTGGAGGCCTCTCATTTGCACACCAGGTCTGGGTCGGAGGCAATTCTGCCAGGAGTTCTGGGAGCTCGTATTTAAATCGGCTTCCGTGGGCACGGCCTGTAGGGCCCCTCTTTACTGAGAAGTGATGGGGCTTTGTTACTCGGGGAAAGGGGGGGACGTGCCGGAGCCTGGGACGTGGAGGCAGCTCCTTGACAAATGGTTCACCCATCGAGCCCCAGCCACCCGCCCCAGCCCGCGGGTCCCTGTCAAGCCTCTGAAGCCAAAGGCAGTCACAAAACTCCAGAAGGGCTTGGCTGAAACCGAATGCGATCAAACAGGTAAACGTGGCCCATGACCCTCCCTCGCCCATCTCCAGAAATCCCGGGACAAAAGGTCCATGATTTCTTGGTGCCGGGACCCTCCTCCCCATTTCCTTCTCGCTCCTCCCTCCCGCTCCCTTTTGATGTCCATTTATCAGACACACACACACATACACACACACACACACTCACACACACATCACACACACACACACACACCACACACACATCACACACACACACACTCACACACATCACACACACACATCACACACACTCACACACACACACATCACACACACACACACACCACACACACATCACACACACACACACACACCACACACACATCACACACACACCCCACACTCACACACACACATACACACACACACACCACATCACACACACTCACATCACACATCACACACACACAGACATCACACACACACACTCACACACACACATACAGACATCACACACACACTCACACACACATCACACACTCACACACACACATCACACACACACACACACACACAAATTGCAAGTGGTAAATACTTAATGTACAGGCATCAGAAGAGATTAGTTATTTTATTTGAAAATCTACACACCCTCGTCCGTGTCCACACACACACACACACACACAGACATCACACACACACACACACACACATCACACACACACACTCACACACACACACTCACACACACATCACACACACACATCACACACACACACACTCACACACACACACTCACACACACATCACACACACACAGACATCACACACACACTCACACACACACACTCACACACACACATCACACACACTCACACATCACACACACACACCACACACACACTCACACACACACACAGACATCACACACACACACTCACATACAGACATCACACACACACTCACACACACATCACACACACACACAGACATCACACACACACTCACACACACACACTCACACACACACATCACACACACTCACACATCACACACACTCACACATCACACACACACACCACACACACACTCACACACACACACACAGACATCACACACACACACTCACATACAGACATCACACACACTCACACACACATCACACACACACACAGACATCACACACACACACACTCACACACACACACACAAATTGCAAGCGGTAAATACTTAATGTACAGGCATCAGAAGAGATTAGTTATTTTATTTGAAAATCTACACACCCTCGTCCGTGTCCACACACACACACACACACACAGACATCACACACACACACACACACACACTCACACACACACACGTCTGAGATGCTGCAGGGCCAAAGAGCGATCGGGAATAAACACAGTAAAGGCCATAAATGCTCTCATGAAATGATATAAGCTAAATCCAGAGAGTTAACCCAGTGTACTGCCAGCATGACCAGGCATCTATCTACCCAATTTCCTAAGGCAGTATGGTGTGTAAATGTAGCATTATGAATCCTCAAAATGAATCTGCACGTCTCCTCGGAGCTCTCCCCGGCTCCCTCCTTCCCATCCTCCCTTCGCCCCCCCAAGCCCTTCTCTCTTCTTCTTTGGAAGCAACAGCCACATAACAGAAGCTGCCCCAGGAGGGAGAGGGAGGGCCGGGCTGCAGCCCGCCGGGCCGTCCCAGCTGCGGCTTTCTCCGGGGCGCCGGCGGGGAGCCGGCGAGGGGCGTGGAGGAAGATGGAGGGCCGGGCGGTGGGAAAGGGCCTGCCAGGGAAGGCAGTGCTGGATGGGGTGGGGATCGAAACAGCAGGTCGGGCACAAGCAAGCTCCCGCGTGCTCCAACACTGGCTTTATTCTGCCACCTAATGGCCAAGTTTGCCCACAACGGAGGAGCCTGCCGCCCTCCGCCCCCAGCAGCTCCCGGGGCTGCCGTTTATGGGGGCAGAGGGGGAGCCCCATGGCTTTCGGAGAGCCTTCGCAGGAGGGTTCGAGCAAATAATCCCCCCTAAGCCTTTGCCCTTGTGATAATTAGCAATGTCACAGGCAAGGGGCACTTAAAGGGAGAAATGTGGGGGGCTGGTGGGCTCCCAATAGTTCAGCACCTTTTGCTTTAAGAACTCAAGAGTATTTACATAGTCAACGAAGGTCACTCTCAGTGATGTGGGAATGGCTCATCCTTGTGGTGATTACTGAGGGAGGGCTCACCTAATCTTAGACTTAGAGCTGGCGGGGACTCCAGGTCCTTCCCCCATTTGACAGAAGGAGAAACTGAGGCAGCAAGGAAAGGCCACAGGGCTTCAATGGTGTTGCCGAAATTGTACACCCAAGCCGCGAAAAACAAGCCAAAAATACCCCCGAAACCGGGCGCAACGAATCCCCTCAATTTCTTCTCCCTCCATTTCGGCTCATCGGCACCCCTTTTACGTGGCGCTAGCCATTCGGGAAGTCCTCAACACAGCATTTCGATTTGTCCCAAGAGACCCGGACTATTATTATCCCATTTTACAGATGAGGAAATTAAGGCAGGAAGAGTTTGCCTCTTGTGAGCCCAAAGTTCCACAAGCAGCACATGTGGCCCCATCTGAACTCAGATCTCGACTCCAGGGCTTCCGAGCTCACACGCAGTTTGTGACGCTGCTGCACGAGCCGGCTCGGTGTTTGGGGGCTTGGACCTGGGAACTCTTGACTGCGAGTGCAGATTTCCTTCCAGCCCCTGCCAGTGTCGGAGAGGCTGGGCCAAGCTTGCACGTCTCTGCACGTCTGCAGAAAGGGGGGTGCCCGTCGGTTAATTCCACACTCGATCCGGCACACAGCAGGCAGCTGGTACGCCGTGCATGGTAAGTAGGTGAGGGTCCAGAGGACAGCAATGAAAATAATTATGAGGTTGGAAAGAGATGTGCTGAAGAAAGTCTCCAGGACTGGGCTTATTTGCCCCGAAGAAAGGGAATCAGAGAAGGTCAGGGGTCTGCTGATGGCCGATGAAGGGCAGGGGGAAAGAAAGGGGGGCCTAGGAGCAGGAGAGTGGGGGTCTCTCGCCCCCACTTTAGCCAACGTGAGCTCCGTGAGCACAGACAAGCAGGCCCCTGCCCCTCTCTGGGGCTCAACTTGCTCTCTGTAACTGAGGGGTTGCACAAGACGACCTCCATGTTCCTCTGCAGCCTCTTGGTCCCTTCTAGGGTTCAGGAGCCTGCCGAGTCCCTCCTTCTCTCTTTCCCACCAAAAGCAGGACTCAAGAGAAAAGGCTGGAATAAAGACATCGGTGGATGAATTTGGCTTCTTAGGGAAGAGCTTCCAGCCTTAGGGTTAGGGGACCCTCAAATATGCTTCCAAAGCAACAAGTGACATGAGAGTCGTCTCCTTCCCTAAATGACCCTCTAATTCCCTGGCTGGGTCCCTTATTCCCCCAGCCCTCCCGGAGGGGAGGCAGCCGAACGTTGTCCCAACGACCCTATCTCATGTACCCCCATCACCCTGGTGGCACAGTAACCAGACAGGGCTGGCCCCGGAGCCAGGAAGACCTGAATTCGACTACGGCCCCTGCCACGTGTTAGCTGCATGATCCTGGCCAAGTCATGGGACCGCCCTTTGCCTCAGTGTCCTCATCTGTAAAAGGGGGACAAGAACAGCTCCCTACTTCCTGGGCTGCTACTATCCAACGAGAGAAAACCTATAAAGCAATTAGCACAACATGTGATACATTGTAGGAGCTCTAGGATTATCAACTAGCAACATTATCACTATCACTGCTGCTGCTGCTGCTGCTGCTGCTGCTGCTGCTGCTGCTGCTGCTGCTGCTGCTGCTGCTGCTGCTGCTGCTGCTGCTGCTGCTGCTGCTACTACTACTACTACTACTACTACTACTACTACTACTACTACTACTACTATCACTGTTATTAAATACATGCACCAGTTCCAGGGGAAACAAATTAATCCAGTCAACTCTGCAGCCTCTGTCCCAAGCCCAACCCAGCTGCCTGGGGACTGTGGGTGCAAGCTGGCCCGCTCGGCCCATTGGATCCGTTGGCCAGTTCCAGATACATCAGATACATTTGATCCAGCCGGTCCCCTTCCTCTCCTTCCCAATAGAATTCCCAGAACACGGGTCCCTTTCCCATTTCTTCTCCCTTATGAGTGTCATCTTCCTCCAGCAGAAGGGAAGTCCTTGAGGAATTGTTTTGTTTTAAAATGTTTTCCCAGGACTCAGCCCAATATCTGGCACATAGTAGGTGCTCAATACATAATTTTTTCATTCATTCATTCATTCATTCATTCAGGCATGTATTAAACACCTATATCTGGTACACAGTAGGTGCTCAATACATAATTTTTTCATTCATTTATTCAGGTATGTATTAAACACCTATATCTGGCACACAGTAGGTGCTCAATACATAATTTTTTCATTCATTCATTCAGGCATGTATTAAACACCTATATCTGGCACACAGTAGGTGCTCAATACATAATTTTTTCATTCATTCATTCAGGCATGTATTAAACACCTATATTTGGCACACAGTAGGTGCTCAATACATAATTGTTTCATTCATTCATTCATTTATTCAAGCATGTATTAAACACCCACCATGTGTTCAGCCATTGGGACACGAGAAAACGGAACAGATTTACGCAGTGCTTTTGTCCCCACGGCTCCTCGGCCCCACCGTTCCACCCCTCCTCCTGACTGTTTAGACTGCCGGTCCCAGGCAGGGAGGGGCCTTTTCCTCTTTTCCTCCTGGGCTCCCAGGATCCTTTCGGGGCATGGCGTGGGCGCCAGTTCCCACAGGAAGCCCATCCACCCTTGCTGAGCACCTGGCTGTCAGGCTCTCTTAGCAGGAAAGAAGCCTGGAGACAGCAGAGAAGCAGGCCTCACTATACTACCTCTCCGAGCCTCGGACTCTGATCTGAAAATGGAGGGACTGGAGTGAAGAGCCTTAAAGGCCCTTTGAGATGTAAAGCCCGGGTCTCGGGGTCAGGGGTGTTCAGGGCCAGAGGCATGAGTCAGAGCCGGCGGGGGTCCAGAAGCCATGGTCCAGGCTCTCCGCGCCCCAGGATGCCCTCTCCACTCCAAGGCCAGTCTGTGTTTCTGCCCCCGAACACAAGCTCCTTGAGGGCAGAGCCCACGACTTCTTATACTCTGACCGTTTCAACGGGACAGCTCCGGGCAGTGGGCCGCCCCGCCTCAGTTTCCCCGTCTGAAAAGAGGGACCCAGAGCCCCGCAGGGACCATTTTCGGAGGCGCCCGAGTGAGAATCGGAGACGAGGGGCAGGGTGGGGTGGGCGAGGGAATCGATGAAGTGCCTTGAG
Source organism: Sminthopsis crassicaudata (assembly GCF_048593235.1). Classification (NCBI taxonomy): domain Eukaryota; kingdom Metazoa; phylum Chordata; class Mammalia; order Dasyuromorphia; family Dasyuridae; genus Sminthopsis; species Sminthopsis crassicaudata. Next base: position 27,732,558 of record NC_133617.1, on the reverse strand, counting down.
CTCCCTGGAGACAGATGCCACACAAACCCCCTTCATGATGGCGGCTCTCAGGTGACAGCAAGGACCGCGGGACGTTTGGAAGGGCGGCACTGGAGGGCTCTGCAAGAAGCTCCCTCTGAACCGCAGCACCTTGGGAGTGGAGACTGTGCTACGGGGGAGAACCTGGGAGGGGGATGAGTGAAATAACAGGGCGGCTGCGTGGACTCCCATCAGAGGCCCAGGCTTCCCTGCCTGGGGAAGGAGAGACGCACACTCCCCACTGTGTAGATAATAGAAACCACAAAATAGCAATTACTGTATCAGAAACTGTGAATAAAAAGGACATACTGGGCCTTTAAACATGTCCCCTTTTCCCTCCCCCACCACGCTCACACTTCAGTAACAAACTCACACCTCACTTTTCCAATTATTTCATTCACCTCCAGTTCACCAATTACTCCTTCAACCCCCCCCCCCCCCCCCAGATCATGATTTGTTGTGAATTTGTGGAGTTTCAACAACAGGATTGTTTTCGCATTTCTAATTTATTTCGAGGTGTGTGGTGACTGCGGCGGGGGCGGGGGGTGGGAGGGTTGTGGAAGGTGCTGGGGGGGCTGTCTAGATCCGCAAACCAATTATGTCCAGACCCTCCAGTCAACAACTCCAAGTATGCAAATCCTGTTTGCACACAGGCCCGGAATGCAAACCGGTGCTCGGCCGGAGCTGCTGAATGGGGATTTCCTTACTTCATGCAGATCGGGAGCTGGCAAACTGGACTGGCATCGGGGGAGGGTTGGCGCCCACCTGCGTGGGGCTTTGGGCTCTGCTCCTGGGAAGGCAGGAATCACCACCTAAATCCTCTTCTCTCTTTAGGCTGAGAGAGCCTTAGAAGCCGGGGGAGGGAGGATGAGCCTCAGGGTAACCCGTGCCTCTTCTCTGTGACAGGACACGATGACGCGCCCTCTCGGGCACTCAGCCGCCGTGGGCCCTCCCGTGAGCAGGCTGGCACCAAGTCGCTTGGCCTGTAAGAACAGGGCACCTCTGACCCCAAGACGTGACACGGGAGAAGGTGTACGGGGTTATCTCGACCTCCCCCTGCACAACAATCAACACCGAGGAGGGGCCTGGGGCCAGAGCGTCAATGAGGTTTAACCCAGCCAAGGGAGAGCTTTACTGGGGGAAAACGAAAGGCTCGTCCTCCTTCCCTGATGGCGACTGGCGCTGTCCAAGGGAACAAAGGACTGCACATATCAGAGTCCAACCCCCCCGTTACAGATGAAGCAATGGGAGCCCGGAGAAAGGAGGAGGCTGAGGATTCCTCAGGGACGGCCCAATGAATGGCCCTTCCACGATGACATCCCATCTGACCCGGCCCCCATCACCAGGAGCTGCTGCACCTTTATGCGCTCCCATAGGGCTGCGCAACTTTTGAACGCCAAATGTCAATCCTCCTGAAACTTCTCTAATTAGAAAGGCTTCTCCTTCCCCCCGAATCTCCATCCTTCTCTGGCTCCTATCTGGCCCGAGGCTGGGATGGCACTCCATCAAAACTTCGGATATCAGTTGATCAATGATGGACAGAGGTAGCTGCACCCAGAGAAGAAACACTGGGAGGGGAATGTAAATTGTTAGCACTAATATCTGTCTGCCCAGGTTGCATGTACCTTCGGATTCTAATGTTTATTGTGCAACAAGAAAATGATATTCGCACACATGTATTGTACCTAGACTATATTGTAACACATGTAAAATGTATGGTATTGCCTGTCGTCGGGGGGAGGGAATAGAGGGAGGGGGGGTAATTTGGAAAAATGAATACAAGGGATAATATTATAAAATATATATATATATATATATATAATAAAAAAAAAAAAAAAAAACTTCGGATATCTCCCTGTGTCTCATAGAGCTTAGATTGTGAACCCCCAAAGCTCTAGAAAGTGGAGGCCAGCCTATTAGGGGACAGTAGAAGTGTATGTGTGTGTGTGTGTGGTGTGTGTGTGTGTGTACATGGTGTGTGTGGTGCGTGTGGTATGTGTGTGTGTGTGTGTGTGTGTGTGAGAGAGAGTGTGAGTGAGAGTGTGTGTGGTGTGTGTGTGTGTACATGGTGTGTGTGTGTGTGGTGCGTGTGTGTGTGTGTGTGTGTGTACATGGTGTGTGTGGTGCGTGTGGTATGTGTGTGTGTGTGTGTGTGTGTGAGAGTGTGTGTGAGTGTGTGTGTGGTGTGTGTGCGTGTGTGTGTGTGAGAGTGTGTGTGAGTGTGTGTGGTGTGTGAGAGTGTGTATGTGGTTGTGTTGACCCCATGAGACTATTCTCTGAGTAGCCGGGCAGGACGATGTCCACTTTATGAATGGGGAAGTGGAGGCTGAGCTAGGACCACGGATTGCCGCACTGTCAGTAGGAGGCAGCTCTGGCTCTTCAGAAACAGGACCTCAGGGATGTTGTGAGTTCCCTGTCCCCAACAGGCTTTCACCAGTGAAAGAATATTATATTATAGAATAGCCACTTGCCAATGGGATCCCTAAAGTCCTTTTCAATCCGAAATTTATAGAAAGCTATAGAGGGAAAATCTCCCCTAGCCCCCCCTCCCCCCAGACGTATGCCCACTTTGAGCAATGAGGGAGAGCAAGAAAACCGCTGCGGGGGACTGAGTCAACAGGTTTTCCTGGGAAACAAGTTGGCTGCTGTCCCGTCCTAGCGCAAGCGCAGACGTTCTACCAGCCAACGCCGATAACGAGCTCGGAGGTCAATAACAACTTGGGCGTGCGGGAGAGGGAAGGTAAAAGCTGGACGGCGCCCGCACCCTCTCATACCCTACAATGATTAGAGGGAAGCTTCCGACCCGGGCTTTCTGTGCTCAGTGGAGGACTTCAGAGACCATCGTGGTCACCTGGCCAGAGCAGCCAGCAGGTCACCGGCCTGAAGATCCCCGCTAAGCGGAGAAGGGAGAGGAGGGAGGTCCACGGAGGGAGCATCCTACTACTGACTGGGCCCAAATGTAGCCTCAATCAGTTCCTATGCAGGCCCACGCACCAGTCCGGCCCTGCCCTGAGGAGAGAGAGGGAAGACGCTTGCACTAGAGACCTGGTAAGGGGAGAGAGGCCTCCATAGCGGAGATCATGGGTCCTTTAAGGGAAGCTGGAGCTCTCAACCACAGTGAGCCTCACGTACTGATGGGGAACCAGAACCCATCTCAAGTCCAGAACAGGCCGGATCCCACAGTGACTCTCAGGTGGCACATTCCCCTTGTATTCAACAAGTTGGTCTAGAATGACCAGAAGACTCCTGGGCAAAGGACGAGGCCATTTCTAAGCTTCCAAACAATAGACCTTCAGGCTTATAGAGTACAAGCTCTTGGAGGGCAGGGAGGGATTGCTTTTCGATAGCCCCAGCCCAGAGCGGGCACTGAATCAATGCTCTAGGCAACGCCAGCCATCTCATGCCCTTTGGTGCGACCAACAACTCACATTTCTACGGCGTTTTAGGGTTTCTGAAGAGTTGCTGTTCCCCTTTCAACAGCTCTTCGAAATTGGCTCAAATGTGCTCATTTTTCTCATTTTAGAGGTGATGTGACTTGCCTTGGCCCAGAAATGAGCATCTGATGTAACAGTGACTGTAAAAGCACCCTGAAAAAAGTTTAAATATAAAGAACTAAATCAATAGGAGTTGTTTTTACATGGCAACGAGGTGAATGTGAATTTGGGAAGACCTGAATTCAAATCCTGTCTCAGATAGGTAAGCCAGGTCAAGATATTTAACCTTTCCTGGTTTCCTCCTCTGTAGAATGGGGACTAGTATAAAACAGCACCCTTCCAAAAGGCTGTTATGGGGACCAAATGAGCATCGTATGAATGTTAGCTATCATAACCTCCACCTTGACAGACATCTCGAAGCAGGCCCTTTTCTCTGAGAGGACGCTGACGGTGCGTTTACAAAGTTACCGCCTTTGGAAATATGGCTAATGGTTTCTTCCCTTTCTCCTCCTCCTCTTTGTTAAAAGGAGCACACTTTCCCCATCACTTTGTGCCCATCGGGGGAGAACTGGACACAGACACGGGGCCTTTTACCACTGGGCCTCCAAGCCTGAGAGCCAGCCTGATGGAAAAGCATCAGGGCACTTTCCCAGCGAGCATGAGCCTCTCCTTCTGGAGCTGAGGAATCCCAGGGTCCGGAATCTGTTTCTCTATGATATCCCTGGACCACAAACGACTTAAATCCCTCCATCTGATCCTTAAAGAACTCCAGGCTCTCTGCCGTCCCCTGTGATATTGTCAGCTCAAGAACGTCCCTCTTAGAACGCGGTGGCCAGAGTGGAACACGCTGCTTTAGACAGCGGGACCATCCAGTTCTTCACTCCTGTGTTTATTGGGCCTCGGAGTCATATTGATCTCGCCCAGGTGCTGCTAGTTTGGGAAAACCAGAGGAGGAAACACTTCCTGAAGGCCTCTGATGCGCCAATGTGGGCCGAGCTCATGGGGCCAGGGCTTTTCCTTCTGAAAAGAGGACCGCATAAACCTTCACCCCCCACCCCCCCAAAATCAGAAGGCTTACTGAAATTCCTGGCAGGTTTTTTGCTCCAGTGCCCACTTCTTTCCCCGTAGGGTCTCAGCAGCCTCTAGGACAGCTAATCCCATTACAAGAAAATAAAGTGGATAATTCCAACTAATGAAATCATTACAAAGATGTGGACAGCCAGAGGTGGACATTAGAATCAACTTCCTCCTCTTCCATGACATTATACCCCGGCGGAGGAAATGTGTGAAAGGAAGGAGGGGAAAGGCTATAACACCCTCGTTCTCATTAGGGGATGAATCTGCTTTCAGAAGAACCTTCTAATTACTATCATGACGACCGTCATCACCATTATCTCCAGAGGAGCCCCGGAACAGAGAAAGCAGACGACGGCAGCGGAAGAGCGTGAGATGTGGACCGATAAAGATCTGGATTCCAATCTAGCCTCAGCATTGTGTGAGCTCTGGGAACTTCAGTCAGTGAGTCAGTCAACAAACATTATCAACAAACGTTATACTGTCACTTTCAGGCTGTGGGGTGCGTGGCGGGAGAGACTTCCTACTCTGGAAGTTCCCACAATTCCGCAAACACAGGCGAGGGACAAGTTAATATAACTGCACAACAGGACACCGATGGTGAGGACCCAGCTGGCTCTTGGAGCTTCCCTGAACCCTGACACCTTCTCTTCACCCTGCAATTTCCCATGCTGCCCCGGTCTCATTTTGGGGACGAGCTGAGGCCGGTCACTTTTCAGTCACCTCTTTGCTATGCTCTTGAGAACTTTGCCTTCACAAGGACAACTGTTCTCCTACTTTTCCCTCCCCCTTTTTATATGTTTTCTCCCATTAGAATGAAAACTTTTTGAGGGAAGATAGTCCTCCTTTTGGCTTATAATTTTGCCTCCAACATTTAGAACAGTGTCTGGCACGTAGAAGGTGCTGAATAAATCTTTGTTATCTACCTACCCACTAGCTGCTGCAGTGGACAAAGTGCCTCAGTTTCCTCATCTGTAAAAGGAGGATAATACTCTTGTCTGTCCTGTTTTTGAAGAAAACTGAGGATATCGCAGGTGATGTCTTGACTCGCCTCTGAAGTTAAATCCAACAAGTGAGGCAGAGCTATACAAGGTCATCAGACTCCCTTTGTCTTCCAGAGTCATGCACGACACAGGTCAGGACGGCTCTGGTGTCTGACTAAGCTCTAAGCTCTCCACGGCACTTGCTTTGGCCCCTCATCCGGCCCCTCCCCCGAGGGACGACCTTTCCGTACCCAGCTCCAGGTGCAGGCCCGTCAGTCACCCCCCACATGGTTTGGCCCATCTCCCCGGCAGTATTGCTGAGATGTGGCTGCCGCACCCGCGGCAGGTGGGAGCGGAGCTGGGCGAAGGTGGACGCCCAAGGGGGAGGAGCAGCCCTTACAGCAGAGGGTGAAGCTTCCCTGTCCCGCCTCCCCCCACTTTTTTGGGGGGCATAATAACAGCATCTACTTCCCAGAGCTGTTGTGGAAAAGCACGTAGCCACTGGCCAGTGCCCAGCACATGCTAAGCGCTCTATTAGTGTTCATCATTATTATACACCAAGTGCTTTGCAAACCTCAAGGTGCCACGTAAATGCTAGTTATTATTGTTGTTGTATAGAAAGTTGCCACTGTAAAACTGGGGTGTGGCCCACCCAGGACCAGGGCATTCCTATTTTACAGATGGGGAAACTGAGGCAGCCAGTGGGTAAGTGACTTGCCCTTGATTATCTTCTGAGGCAGGGTCTGAATTCAGAATCTCCCCCATTCTGAGTTCTGTCCACTGAGGCACCAAGTTTTACTGCAGGTTCTGATCCCTGCCAAATCACTGACCTTAGTATCACAATGCTTGGTACACAGTAGGCACTTAATAACTGCATTACCTATCTAGCAGTGAGCAAGGAAATTTCTGATCAGAAGTTCGACTGTGGAAGTCTGTGTTTCGGGCTCTTGCCTAGGACCCAGGACCCCCTCCCACGCTTTGTCATGTGTAAAATGGGCATGAAGCATCTGTGGGTCAGCAGAAGTCCAACGAGTCTTGATTTCAGGACTGACAGAGCACGAGGAGGAAGAAGGGACCGCGCTCTTTAGAAGGGACAAATGTTATTTCTAAAGGTCGGGGGACAAGAAAGCTAACAGTAAAGACAAATCGGGCTCGGGAAGGCTGGCGAATTTTAAGATACAGGGAGCGTTCAAATGGATTTGTGCAGAGGACTATTTGTTTGAGGAAAACACGAGCACACTGAGTGCTCTTCCATTACCAAAAAAAAAAGAAAAAGAAAAAAGACAAAAAGCAAATGTACCCCTGGAACCGCTCGAACCACCAAAGGTCCGCAGCCCCAGCGGGTCTCGCCAACTGCTCGGTGCACACCCACACCCAGACTCATCAATCCGGGGAAGCGCCTGCTCTTGGGAGGCCGACGAGGGGACAGAGGCATGTGTGGCTTTGGAGCCGGGGACCGAAGCCGGGCTCTGCCGCTCGCTCCCTGCGTTACCGTGGGGGGCCCTCTGGAGACTGTGACTTCTGGGCTCCCTCCCAGGGATAGAGCCTCTCTCCATCCCCCTTTCCTCTGCAGACGGGTTCCACTTTCTCCTGCCTAAGCACGTTTGTGCCCAGCCGTGCCCCGCATTAGAATATAAACGCCCTGAGACCAGGGGCCATGCACTGCCTTTCTTTGGATGCCAGGCTCTTAGCACAGTGCCTGGCACACAGTAGGTGCTTAATAAATGTTGACTGCCTGACTGACAGCGGGAGGAGTGAGAAGCAGCAGGACGTGTAATGTATGTGAGCATGCAGTGGGGAGATGGGAGAAAGAAAGAACGAGAGAGAGAAAGGAGAGGAGGGAGAACGAGCCGCGGAGGGAAGGAGGCTGTTTATCTGGCGGCCGGGTAAAGAGCTTCATTTGCAAAGTTCTCCAGGAAGGAGAGAGCCAATTATCATGTTGCTGGTGAGGCCCCCAGCCCCCCTTCTTGCTTTATCTCCCTCTCCTGCTCTCCGCCATGCAGGAGAGGAGCTGTTTGTGCTCGTTTCCCCGGCCCCTCGCCTTTCTCGCCCACCCTCCTCTTTCTCTCCCGCTCGCGCGGCGCAGAAGGAAGCGCGCCTGTGGTTTTTCAGAGGCAGCGGAGGCAGTGCTGTGCCAGCAGACCTGTGGCAGCGGGGGGGAGGAGGGGTGCGTCATTGTGGAGAGAGGAAAAAAATAAACAAAGGTTTTCACTCCCCCACCTGAGAAATTAATTAAAACCAGGCTCTTGTTATTTCTGCAGGATAAGGCGGTCCTTTAACCTCAGTGAATTCAGAAATCTGCCAGAGCCGGACGCTCCCCGAGCGACGGATGCTGGCCCCCCGACCCTCGGGCAGCGGGGGGACCCATCGCGGGCCGCTGTTCCAGCGGAGGGACGGCAGGGCAGAGACTGTCGATGGCCACGTGAGCAAAGCCAACGGTCTGCATCCACCTAGGCCCGTGCCACAGGACAGCCGGCCGCTGCGCGGGGAGACGGCCAGGGCATAATGGGCTTAAGAGCAGCAAGACCCTCGGCTGAATTACAGGGCCATGGGATTTGGGAAGTGTTCTGGCGTGGCAGAGGAGGAAGCGTTTTCTGCGGGGGAGGATGCGAACATCCATGAGATGAGCTTCCGATAAGTCAGAGGCGGACGTGGGGCAGAGCGGCTCCAATGGAGGGGACTGGTCCGCTCGGCGGGCTCAGTGAGCTCCGGCCTCAGGACCCCGTCGGGGCTGGGAAGGCAGCGGCTGTGACACAATTCCTGAGTCGTCAGGGTCCTCAGAGGTCACCCAGAGCAAGTTGTACCTAAGTGAGAGTCTCTGAGACCTCCTGGACGAGGGGGTTGGCCGGCTTTAAGAACGCTGGCGGCTGGACACGGTGGCCGTGTCTGGAGTCCTTGCCATGGTGACGCCGAGGCTGGCGGATCGCCCGCATCGGGGCTCCGAGCCGCAAGTCTCTATGAGTCTGGCTCCCATAGAGGGCCCGCCCTCGGGGAGTGGAGACCAAACCTGTGGAGGCAGGCCCAAGCTTTAATGACTAGTGCCCCTCCTTCCCAAGCGATGCTGCATTTAGCTGCTTTTTTTCTATTTGCATCTGTCCTTTTTATAGTTATTCCGCAAACCCCTATATAAATGTGGAGGTCTCTCACATTAGAACATACGCCCCTGGGGAGCAGAGATTATTTATATCTCTATCCCCAGTTTCTAGCAAAATACCTGGAACACAGGTTTTTAATACAAGCCTGCTGAAAGACTGGATGACAGGCCCAGGCCCAGAATCCTCCAAAAGGTCAAAGAGACAACACCGAGAAATGTTATTCAAGATCTGTTTCCAAGGGGGAGGATGAAGGCCCGGAATACTGATGACAGGGAAGGGAAAGAAATCTGCGTAAAGTCTGAACCGTACCCTAGATTTTAGGAAAGCAGCTTTCTGAGAGTGACCTGTACACTGAAAATGGGGAAAAAAAGTGTATCTAGGTTATACTGTAACACATGTAAAATGTATGGGATTGCCTGTCATCAAGGGGAGGGAGTAGAGGGAGGGAGGGGGAAATCTGGAAAAATGAATACAAGGGATAATGTTGTAAAAAAAAAAAAAAATTACTCATGCATATATACGGTCAAAAAAAATTTACAAATAAAATTAAAAATAAATAAACAAATAAATAAATAAACAAACAAACAAATAAATAAATAAATTCAAATTTAAGAAAAAAAAGAAAAGAAAAGAAAATGGGGAGAAAAGGATTGTCCAGGAGTAGATCCTTGAGATGTGAAAGGAAATAAAAAGAAGGAGCCTCATTGCCCTTGGTGGATGGAAATCATCTGGCCCAGAGGAATAACCTGGGGAAGAAAGAGGAAGGAAGAAGGAGAAGAAGAAGGAGGAGAAAGAAAAGAAGGAGGAGGAGGAGAAAGAGGAGGATGAAAAGGAGAGGGAGAAGAAGAAGAGCATTTTCTAGATTCTCTAGAAAGGGAAGTGGTGAATAGGTCCTGCCAGACTGATCTGCAACCCCACCCCCAGGCTCATTACTATATATGTTAATGTGTTGGCAAAGCTTTTGATAAGATATCCTAAGACCTATTCTTCTAGAGAACACATCGAGATACGGATTAAAAATAATATAATAAAAATATATAATCTGATTAAAAGACGGTTGGATTGTTAGATTCAGAAGGCAGCTGTTGATGATTCAGTGTTAGTATTGTAGGAGGCTTCCATGAAGTGCCCCAGAGATCTGGGCTTGTACAGGGAGGTTTATTTTTATCCATGACTTAGATAAACGCATAGATTGTAAGTAGGTTCATCAACTGTCCTGGGAAAGATGGCTAACAGTGAATGACAGAGTTGGGATCTAAAAGGACCCTGCCTTAGCTTCAAGGTGCCACAGCGGATGGAGAAGATCTGAGTCCTAATCAGGCTTCAGAAACTTTTGAGCTGGGTGACCCTGGGTAGGTCACTTAACATCTGTCTGCCTCAATTTCATCATCCGAAAAATGGGGGGGGGGGATCATATTCACACATACAAAAGATATTTGTGGCAGCTCTTTTTTAGTAATGGCAAGGAACCGGAAACAGTGGATGCTCTTCAGCTGGGGAATGGCTGAATAAGTGATGGGATATGGATGTTATGGAATATTATTTTTTATAAGAAATGATCAGCAGGAGGATTTCAGAAAGGCCTGGAGAGACTGACAGGAACTGATGTTTAGCGAGATGACTAGAACCAAGAGAACATTGTGCACAGCAACAAGATTATGTGATGACCAACTGGGATGGCCGTGGCTCTTTTCAACAATGAGGTGATTCAGGCCAATTCCAATAGACTTGTGATGGAGAGAGCAAGCCATCTACATCCAGAAAGAGAACGATGGAGACTGAGTGTGGATCACAACACAGTATTTTCACCTTTCTTTTTTGTTTTTTTTAAATTGTTATTTGCTTTCTTTCTTTCTTTCTCAACCCCTCCCCTTTTTGAACTGCTTTTTCCTGTGCAGCATGATAAATGTGGGAAATATGTTTAGAAGAACTGCCCATGTTGAACCTATATTGGATTACTTTGCTGTCTAAGGGATGGAGAGAGAAAAATTTGAAACACATGGTTTTGCAAGGGTGAAGGCTGAAAACCAGCTTTTTACTTTCAAAGTATAGGCAAAGATATTATTTTTAAATTGGGGATCATAACTCACAGGGTTGTTATGAGGACCAAATGAGATAACATTTGCAAAGCACGTTTGAAAACTTAAAGCATAATATAAAAGCTAGTTATCATCACTTTCTTCACCATCACCATCACCACCATCATCATCATCATCATCATCATCATCATCAATTGTTAATGATTGATAATCCAAAGCCTTAGACTGAATTTGTTAAGAACTCAACAAAGATAAATGTGAAATACTGCATTTGGGGAAAGAAAGAAAGAAAGAAAGAAAGAAAGAAAGAAAGAAAGAAAGAAAGAAAGAAAGAAAGAAAGAAAGAAAGAAAGAAAGAAAGAAAGAAAGAAAGAAAGAAAGAAAGAAAGAAAGAAAGAAAGAAAGAAAGAAAGAAAGAAAGAAAGAAAGAAAGAAAGAAAGAAAGAAGAAGGAAGGAAGGAAGGAAGGAAGGAAGGAAGGAAGGAAGGAAGGAAGGAAGGAAGGAAGGAAGGAAGGAAGGAAGGAAGGAAGGAAGGAAGGAAGGAAGGAAGGAAGGAAGGAAGGAAGGAAGGAAGGAAGGAAGGAAGGAAGGAAGGAAGGAAGGAAGGAAGGAAGGAAGGAAGGAAAGAAAGAAAGAGAGAAAGAGAGAAAGAAAGAAAGAAAGAAAGAGAGAGAAAGAAAGAGAGAGAGAGAAAGAAAGAAAGAGAGAGAGAGAGAAAGAAAGAAAGAAAGAAAGAAAGAAAGAAAGAAAGAGAGAAAGAAAGAAAGAGAAACAAAGAAAGAAAGAAAGAAAGAGAAAGAAAGAAAGAAAGAAAGAAAGAAAGAAAGAAAGAAAGAAAGAAAGAAAGAAAGAAAGAAAGAAAGAAAGAAAGAAAGAAAGATCAAGTTGAGAAAGAATGGGGAAGGTTGCTGAAAAGATTTGGGCATGGGTTTTAGTCGACCTCAAGATTAACGAGTCAATGCTAATCAAAAAAAGCAAATACAGTCTCAGACTACAAAAAGAGAAGCACAGCTTCCAGACGGGAGGTAGCAAATCCCCCTTTGACAGGCATTTAGTACATACTTGCTAATTTTTTCCCCATTTATTCTGAAAAGAAGGCTGAATTTATTCATTTGTTAAAACTTGAAAAAAAAAAAAAAACACCAAAACAAAACAATAAAAAAAATAACCTGTGTGGATGATACAAAGAATGGCAAAAATGGGCCCTGCCCTGAAGCAGCCCCCATTCTAAAGCCCCATTACCCAACATGTAAATAAATAAATAAAGAAATTATGATAAAGGTAGCCTACTAGAAGGAGGCACTAGCAACAGGGGGGCCACCTGCAGAGGTGTAATTTGAGCTGAATCTTGCAGAAAGCTAAAGAACTAAAGGCAGAGGGAGTGGCAAAGTATTTGAATCACGAGGAACAAAGAGAAGGGAGAAGGAGGGTCCGGTTCAAGGAACACTAAGAAGTCAGTGTACCTCCATCCCAGGGATGGAGGAATAAAGTCTAAAAATCTCCCTGGGAAATCAGTGAAGGATGTACGGGAGTGGGGAGACACTTGAGGCGGGCCGGCCAGTTCGCTTGGGAAAGGATTCAGGGTGCGCCCACACGGTGCCAGACACCAGAAAACAAGGTCAGAAGGCAAGGGTAAGGTCCAGGGGAGAAGTGATGAGCTTGAGCTGGGGTGGTGGCTGAGCGAGCGGAGCTGCAGTGAAAGCAGCAAAGACAAGATTAGATAACGGAGGGGAGGACTGGAGACTGGGGGAATATAAGTGCTTTCGACATTAACCAAGCACTTAGGAAGCAGCGAAGACAATGGATTTTGCTTTGGAGAGCTATCTGAGCTGCCTATGGGACAAGCAGCTGGAGGATCCAAAAGGCAACCGGTGAGGAGTGACCGCGGCTCAGGGGAGAGCCCGGGGCTGCATAAACAGATCTGGGAGTCCCTGGTACAGATGCGATAGCTGAACTCAGGGGAGATGAGAGCTCGAAGTCAGCCAGGAGAAAGGCGAGAGAAGCGAGTCTAGAACAGAGACGTGGAGGGAGATCCAAGATTAGGAGGCACGAATCGGCGAAGGAGACGAAAAAGAAGCCCGACCAACCAGAGGAGAACCAGGAGACAGTGATGTCCTAAGAACTCAGACAGGAGGGACTGGTGATTGCGAGAAGATGATTAGTTGCACTAAGTGACACAGAGAGCTCAAGAGGAACGAGGATGGGAAAAGGCTCCCCTGTGGCAGAGCCCGTGGGAAGTTCTGCGTTCAGCTGAGGTTTAAGGAGGGCATTGATAACTGGACAACGTCTCCAAGAAGACAACCAGGATGGCAGAGGCGTGTTGTCTATGCCACACCAGGAGCGGCTCGGAGAATTCCTCTGGAGAAGACTCCGGGGACAGGCCAGCTGTCTTCCAGTATCTGAAGGACTGTTAGGAGGAGGAAGGATTAGCTCTGTTCTCTTTGGCAGTGGAGGACAGAATAAGGAGTGAGTGGAAATGAAGAGGCAGATTTTGGCTCCACATAAGGAAAAACTTCTTAACAATTAGAGCTTCCCTCGGGGGCCTCCAAGTGGAGGACGGATGACCACTTGCCCGACACACAGAGCACACATTAAGAATGTATCAGTGTGAGACGGCCACACGGGGGAGGAAGCACTCGTCTCACTCAGACACTTACTAGCAAGTGACTCTGGGCAAGTCACTTAACGAGTTTGCCTCAATTTTCTCAACTGTAAAATGGGGATAAGATTGTTTCGAGGATCAAACGTGATTATATTTATAAAGTGCTGACACTGCCTGGTATACAGCTGGTACTCTATAAATGCCAGCTCTATGAGCTTGTTATTATCATGCTAATGGTATTAATTCCAAAAAGCATCATCACACAGGAGAGAATTATCCTATCCTTAGTGTCCAAAGGAAGGCTGAATCTTAAAGTGCTGCGAAATTGGGATTCCCGCTCCTCGGACCAGCCTACTCCGACTTCGGCCACCAGCGCCCCCTTTCCTTCTCCGTTAATGGCAGCAGCGCTGATGTCACAGGTCGGGCCCTCTGATTTTTACCTCCTAACTCTAAGAAAGGCGGCACTGGCGAGGACGGACTGTCGTTTCCTGTGTCCCCAGCGCTCGGCACATAATAAATGCACAGTGTTTGCTTGCGGACTGAATGCAGCCGGCAGGGGCTCTGCGACCGAGTCTTCTCTGCTTTTTGTCTGTCTGTTTGGCTGAGGCCATCGGGGCTCAGTGACCTGCCAAGTCCCACGGCCAAGGATCTGAACTCGGCCTCCTGAGCCAGGGGCTGGGCTCTCTCCCCTGCGCCCCCCGCGTCTCAGAGGCAGAAATCAAACCCAGTCCCCGCCCGTCCCGGGCCATCAGTGGCCTCCCTGTCCGAGGGTCCCACTCTGCCTGGCCTCCAGGCCAGGCCGGGGGGCCATTCCCTCCCAGCCACCTCTCCCGTGTCCGAGGCAGCCCCGGGCTTCAGGCCCCCGCTTGTTCTCACTCTCAGAGAGGATCCATCCCGAAGGCCGGGGAGATGGAAGCTGGCCAGCCCGGTCCCCAGAGTGCGGCACCCAAGCCGGCTGCCCCGCCTCAGAAACGTCCGGAGGCCGAGTTCATGTCTAGGCCGCCCAGGAGCCGGGTGGGCGGGCCGAACAGTGAAGCCCCCGATGCTCTGACCAGTAACTGAGGACGTCCTAACAACAGACCTAACGGGCCCCGTGGAGGTGGGGGGGGGGGGGGCGGCTGGGCCCGGCCCCCCCGGCCCGGTTCCTTTGCCCAGAGTGGCCTGGCCTCGGTTTCCCCACCCCGTGTGCCGGCCGAACGCGTACGAGGCTCGGGTATAATTCAAGCCCCCCCGCTGCGTCCCTGGAGACAGGAGGGAGCTGGGGAAGACTTATTGTCCTGGATTACTCGCCCGTTCCTGATAATGACTTTTCTCAAGCAAGTTTCCCGGCCGCTGCCGCTGCCAGGGAGGAAAGTGACAGAACGAGACAGGTACAGTTGCCATGAACACAGCGCGTCGGGGTGATTCAGCCTCAGAGCGGCGGCTCCCTGGAATAACTTAGCAATCTGTCACGGGAAGGAAGGAGGGAAGAGGCAAGCCAGGGTCGCCGGCCGGAGATCGCCGCCAGAGATGGTCCCGGGCTGAAAGCCTGCACGCCGGCGGAGTTCTGCCCAGACATGGGCGGGGAGAGACGAGCCTGATGGCGGTACGTCTGCCGCGAATCCCCGCTCCCGCGGCCTCCGCCTCACACCTCTGCATCCAGAGCCCAGTTTTCCTTTTATTTAAAACATCAGTTTGAAATTTTCTTAGGCCTCCCCTCATGCTCCTTGGCCTTTCGAGCCTGTGCAAATGGCCGCCGCGTGCTCTAGAGGAAATGAGCCCCGCTCCCCGTTCTGGCGGGACAGCCGTCCCTGCAGGACTGCAGCCTTCCTCCGGAGAAATGTGGAAGGAAGACTGGCCCAGCCTGGCCCGGCCCCTCACCCTGTTCCAAGAGGCTGCCTCGGCCTGTCTCAGCTGGGCCCTGGAGGGGAAGGCCGCGCCCGGGGGCCGAGTCACTAAAACTGGGCCTCAGTTTCTTCCTCTGTAAAGCGAGGGGGGTTTTCTAGGTGGCTGACGTCCGGCTCGAGGAGCAACGGTGGCCACATCCCAGCAGGGGGAGGGCCCAAGGTGCTGAGCCCCAATTCGGCAAGAGCTGGGCCAGAGGCGGCCGCAGGGCCCGACTCGGCAGGGCCACGATCCTGCACGTGGAAGGGGAAGGTCGGTCTCATTTTCCAAATGGGAAACTGAGGCCTCAGGAGGAACCTCCTGCAGCATTTTCAAGTGCTCGGGGTCTGACTTCAAGCTGGAGAGTTTTCCGGTGACACAGAGGTGACACAGGCCGGTGAGCCCGGGCCCTCCGGCCGCTCCGGCCGTCGCACTCCCTCTCTGCCCCCAGCGCCGCCCCCCAGGACGCTGCACTGGCCGAAATGGATGCTGGAGGGCTCCCTCCTCGTTCCCACCACCCTCAAGACTAAAGCCTCCCCGGCAGGATACAAAATAAATCCACATAAATCCTCAGCATTCTTATACATCACCAACAAAATGCAACAGCAAGAGATACAAAGAGAAATTCCATTCCAAACAAATGTTGAGAGTATAAAGTATTTGGGAATCCATCTACCAAAGAAAAGTCAGGAATTATATGAGCAAAATTACAAAACACTTGCCACAAAAATAAAGTCAGATTTAAATAATTGGAAAGACATTCAGTGCTCTTGGATAGGCTGAGCGAATATAATAAAGATGACAATACTCCCCAAACTAATCTATTTATTTAGTGCTATACCAATCAGACTCCCAAGAAACTATTTCAATGAACTAGAAAAAATAACAACAAAATTCATATGGAAGAATAAAAGGTCGAGAATTGCAAGGGAACTAATGAAAAAAAAGTCAGAGGAAGGTGGTCTAAGTGTACCTGATCTAAAGCTATATTATATAGCAGCAGTCACCAAAACCATTTGGTATTGGCTAAGAAATAGACCGGTAGATCAGTGGAACAGATTAGATACAAAGGACAAAAAAGGGTACATCTATAGCAATCTAATCTTTGACAAACCCAAAGATTCCAACATTAGGGATAAAAATTCATTATTCGGAAGAAACTGTTGGGAAAACTGGAAATTAGTATGGCAGAAATTAGATATGGACCCACACAACACCATATACCAAGATAAGATCAAAATGGGTCCATGATTTAGGCATAAAGAGGGAGATAATAAATAGATTAGAGAAACAGAGAATAGTCTACCTCTCAGACCTGTGGAGGAGGAAGGAATTTATGACCAGATCACAAAATTATAGATTATAGATCACAAAATAGAAGATTTTGATTACATCAAACTAAAAAGTTTCTGTACAAATAATACTAATGCAAACAAGATTAGAAGGGAAGTAACAAATTGGGAAAATATTTTTAAAAGCAAAGGTTCTGATAAAGGTCTCATTTCCAAAATATATAGAGAACTGACCCTAATTTATAAGAAACCGAACCATTCTCCAATTGATAAATGGTCAAAGGATATGAACAGACAATTCTCAGAGGAAGAAATTGAAACTATATCCACTCACATGAAAGAGTGTTCCAAATCACTACTGATCAGAGAAATGCAAATTAAGACAACTCTGAGATACCACTACACACCTGTCAGATTGGCTAAGATGACAGGAACAAATAATGATGAATGTTGGAGGGGATGTGGGGAAACTGGGACACTAATACATTGTTGGTGGAGTTGTGAAAGAATCCAGCCATTCTGGAGAACAATCTGGAACTATGCCCAAAAAGTTATCAAAATGTGCATACCCTTTGACCCAGCCATACTACTACTGGGCTTATATCCCAAAGAAATACTAAAGAGGAGAAAGGGACCTGTGTGTGCCAAAGTGTTTGTGGCAGCTCTTTTTGTTGTAGCTAGAAACTGGAAGATGAATGGATGTCCATCAGTTGGAGAATGGTTGGGTAAATTATGGTATATGAAAGTTATGGAATATTATTGCTCTGTAAGAAATGACCAGCAGGAGGAATACAGAGAGGCTTGGAGAGACTTAGATCAACTGTTGCTGAGTGAAAAGAATAGAACCAGAAGATCGCTGTACACTTCAACAATGATGCTGTATGAGGATGTATTCTGATGGAAGTGGATATCTTCAACATAGAGAAGATCCAACTCACTTCCAGTTGATCAATGATGGACAGAAACAACTAAACCCAGAGAAGGAACACTGGGAAGTGAATGTAAACTGTTAGCACTACTGTCTATCTACCAAGGTTACTTATACCTTCAGAATCCAATACTTAATGTGCAACAAGAAAATGGTATTTACACACAAATATTGTATCTAGGTTATATTGTAACACATGTAAAATGTATGGGATTACCTGTCATCGGGGGGAGGGAGTGGAGGGAGGGAGGGGATAATTTGGAAAAATGAATAAAAAAAAAAAAAAAAAAAAAAAAAAAAAAAAAAAAAAGACTAAAGCCTCCCCCCGTGATTCTCTCCAACGTGTCCTTTCTATGCCGTGTGCTCCTTTACGGCGTCTCCCCCATGGACAAAGGCTCTGTGAGGCAGGGAGGATTTGCCTTTCCCTGAATCTCCGGGGCGTGGACACACAGTAGGTGCTTCATAGATGCTTGTCGGCCTGACTCAAGCAGACTCTCTATGGAGAACATATCGAGAAAGTGATGGATGGGAAGCATTCGGAAGGAGAAGGGCCAGGGGTCGGGCAATCTGCCAGAAAATCCGGGGTTCAATAAAGTCTAAAAGCACAAATCTTGGGAAACACACCTTTTGACCCAGAGACTCCGCTCTACGGATACGATCCAAACCGGAGGCCAGAGACAAAAAGGAAAAAAGATCCCCTACAATCCAAAGTCACGGCCTCGCTTCTGGTGGCAGCGAAGAACTGGAAACCAAGGGGACGCTCACGACTGTGGATGGCCAAGCGATGGAGGTGAGGTGAGAAACCAGAGGAGAGGGAAAGAAGGGCACAACTGATACATGGGGGAGTAAGAAGAGCCAGGAAAACAAATGAGGCACCGTAAAAATCGAGAGAAAAACAAAAATGAAGCCGAATTCTGGGCCGTCGTGATCACGGCCGAGCCGGGATCTGAGCGCAGGGAAGGAAACGTGCTTCCCTCTGTGTGCGGAAGTGAAGGACGGTGGGCACGACGCACCGAGGGCTGCCTGGCTGACGCGCTCGTTCCCCGCTTTACTTTTAGTCACGAGGGATGCCTCACTGGCTATGGAGGGAAGAGGGATACAAGTGTCATGAAAACTAGAAATTAAAAAGAAGAAGAGGAAATAGGGGACCTGGGTCTATTCTCTGTAATCTCATTTCTCAATTATGTAAGAAAAAATGCATCTACAAAACATCTACAAAACAGGGAAGAAAAATACTGACAGACACTTAGATATTGTGGTGGACAGCGCACACACCTGGAGTCAGGAAGTATCATCTTGTGAGTTCGAATCCAGCAGGCACTTACTGGGGGACCCTGGACGAGTCACTTCGTCCCGTTTGCCTCAGTTTCCCCATCTGTAAAATGAGCTGGGAAGGAAATGGCCAACCGCTCCAAGATCTTTGCCCAGAAAGCCCCAAATGGGGCCACAAAGAGTCGGACACGACTGACCCACTGAATTATGCTAACGAAAGCATCGCTATCTATGCGTGAGAAAGTGCCTCTGACAAACACTAGAAGTGGCAGAAACAGCGGCCGGCCGGCCGAGTCACCTCCTCGCTCTGACCTCCCCAGCCCCGGCTCTGAATGACCTGATCCACTCTAAGTACAGGACCCCGGGCCGCTGGGGAAGAGCCAAGGAGTTCAGATGATAAAGCAGGAAATCCACTGCTCATGCCCCTGGCCAGCAGCGAGGCTGCGGCTTAACGGAGGAGCACGCGCCGCCTTGGGATTCCCCTCGGCCGGGCTGACTGATGTGAGGAGCTTAGCCGGGGAGTTTTTTCTGCGTCCGAGTTCTTCTGACAATTTGCTGCCAGAGATGAGAGGAAGAAACTCATCTGGACTTGTCTGGGAGCGAGGACCCCGGTGCTCACTGCCCACGTAATGACAATGATGGCGACCGAGGTTTTGGGGACCGTTATCAGTCCCATTTTACCGAAGAGGAAACAGAGGCAGAGGGCTCTTCAGTACCTTGCCCAGGGTCTCGCAGGAGGCTTCTGGGGCTATATGTGACTGTGGGTCTTCCTGACTCCAGCACTCCTCTCTCCCCACTGAGCCACCAGGAGCCCAAGTCTGTCCCCCCACAAAGTGAGGCGGTTGGACGGCCCGTGGAACGTGGCACAGTGGCAGGGAGGCTCACAACAAAAAGCTGCCCGACCAGGAGCTGGCGGAGCCAAGTCCCTGACGCAGGGCCCTGGAATTAGGCAGCAGGAGTGGAGGGGGCAGGAAGGGGCAGGGGCAGAGCCCTGACCTGGGATCAGGTCGCCACTCCCAGATAACAAGGCACTCTGAAGCTGCCAGGCCTCAGCTTCTCCACCCGTGAAGCCGCGCTGAGCTTCGGTCTTGGATTCGGGAAGGTTCGTCTTCCCGAGTCCAAATCTGGCCTCAGACACTGACAAGCTATGGGACTCTGAGCAAGTCATTGCAGTGAGTTTGCCTCAGTTTCCTCATTTGTACAATGAGCTGGAGAAGGAAACCCCAAATGGGATCATGAAGATGGGCCTGAACAACAACAAAACTCGGGATGAAATCCCTCCTTCCTTCTAATGGGTGAGACTACTGGAAGAACCGGCGAGTGCTCAGGGGCAACCCCTCGGATCTTGGAAAGAGTAACTTTGAACATGACCCGGCGTCATCTAGAAGGACAATTGGGACGCGCCCGAGGGACCCTCTCCGGCAGGGACGAGCTTTGTCACAGGGACCTTTGGATGACTTGCAGGCACTAACTGGAGCCCGTGCGGGGGAGAAGGCCCCCTCCCTTGGCCCGGCCTCTCGGGCTGGGGGAGCGTCTCCAAGCTCAGTCCAGCAGCGCGTGGATCAGGCCTTCCCAGAACCCCCAGCCACCCCTGCCTCTTCCCTATGAAATATTTAGCGTTTCTGTATTTATTCTGATCGCGCTTCTCTACTTAATGTCTCCTGCAATAGAATCTAAGTTCCTAAAGAGTTCCTCATTTTTTTTGCACACAGTAGGAGCTTAAAAAATACTTGTGGGTGATCCCGCAAAATGTGCCTCTGCTGCCCTCGGGCTAACAAATAAGAAGGGTGACAGAGCGATGACCGGCAATACTTATGCACGCTACGTGAAACTACGCACTTATCTGTGAAATGGGCTAACAGCGTCTGCCTGACGGGCTGCCGGGAGGCTCAAATGAGACAGAGGGCAGAAAGCTTGAGTTTTCCTTGTCCTGAGACTGTGGGACACGTCGCCGGCTAAGTCGCAGTTCCTTCGACGTGAGTGGGCGTCACAAGGCTGGTGGAGTCTCCCGGAAGGAGCTGGGTAAACTGCGGCGCCCTCGGGAATGGCATTTAGCATCACTGTTACTTTGAGGCTCGCCAAACGCAAGCATCTGCCGCA
Organism: Sminthopsis crassicaudata; assembly: GCF_048593235.1. Classification (NCBI taxonomy): domain Eukaryota; kingdom Metazoa; phylum Chordata; class Mammalia; order Dasyuromorphia; family Dasyuridae; genus Sminthopsis; species Sminthopsis crassicaudata. Next base: position 27,711,857 of record NC_133617.1, on the reverse strand, counting down.
GGGAGGGAAGCCCTCCCAGAGCCGCTGGCTCCGACCTGAGCCCCGATCCCGGACACGGCCTGGAGACCCTTCCCCCTCCCCCGGGGCCAGACCTCGCTCCCGCACCCTCAGCAGCTGCTCTGTGCCAGGACCACGGCAGAGCGTCCGTGGGGTCAGACATCAGAGTGCGATGAACGATTCCCCGGCCTCTGCCCCATGGGAGCCGTGCGACCCTGGGCAGGTGCAGGGAGCGCGGGGGCTCGCGGGCAGGGCCCGCCCGGGACAGCAGCCGCTCGGCTGGGATATGGAAGGGCCGGATTCAGATCCTGGGCCTGGCACCTGCTGCGGGACCATCAACCTCTCTGAGATTCAGCCTGGCACAGACCCCACAAGGTGGTCACCGGGTATGTAAAATGCCTTTTAAACTTTCACCTGCGGTATAAATGTCAGCTGTTGTGATTCCTGCCCAGCCTCCCCGAGGCCCGAGCAGCCAGAGCCTGGCCGGAACCAGAGCACCAAGTGGGAGGGAGTGAGGAGCAGGACGGGGCCGGGGCCGGCGACGTTTCAGACAGACCCGGGCGAGAGGCGCCTGGCGCTCAGTCTGACCCGCCAACGGCCGGTCCCCAGGGGTGACGAGCGCCCCCCATGTGCCGCCTGCCCGCAAGACGACTGCTCTCCGGGGGGAGGGGGCTTACGGTTTTCCAGACTTAAGGGGGAAGAAAGTTACACTGCTTTAGGGTAGAAGGCGGAGAACATGGAGCGTATTTCTTCTC